>NW_026870356.1:52500-55000 GCF_963584025.1 Labrus mixtus
CCGCTAGTGTTTGTCACCTTCCTGTCCAACAGGAAGTAGATCAACTCCACGTCCACGAGTAAAAGACAACACAAGGTTCACCCTCCTTTTAGAACGAGCTTTATCCACTTGGTGTTTCTCCTCACTCTCATTATATTTTCTCTTCTTTGCTGCTACGTCCTCGTCCTTCATATTCGACCAATCACTGAACTGTCTGTATTTTATTTTGTAGGAATAAGCTGCTGACTCAAACTATCATTTATGAATGGATATATTAATAACTTAGTTTACTTTAAGTTACTGAGTATCCTCTAATTAATCTCAGATAGACACACCCTCAAATATTAGATATGTGTGTTATTTTAATATATTATTATTCATATTTATGATTTATCTCAAACTGCATGAACTAAAACAAATGATTCACTTTTTTTAACTTCAGAGTCTTCGTAGTTGAATCATAAAATTCCATTAAGGACATTAATTGATACGTTTAGTTTATATTTATAGACTATAAAGACATATCAGACTAAACTAAATCTCTAAATTAGCGCCAGTCAGTTTGCGACAGTTCTGTCCGCTTTACGGAAACGGAAACTGCTTCAGTCGAAGTAAACATGTGGAGAGCTCTTTAGCCCTAAAACACACACGTGGTAAGAGTTTAAAGGCTAAATCGATGTATTCTTATTGATAGCTTAGCTTTAAGTTCCCGGATGTATCATTAAAGTTGAGTTGGAGAATTGAGCACATAAACATAAACTAACACTGTTAGCATGTAGCTTAGCCGAGCCTGCTAACTCAGTCAGTTTCTTCAACATGAAGTGTCTGATAAATAAAGTTAAATAAATTTATTAACAATCGAGAGAATCGTTTATTTTAAGCCAGATCGTTGTTTTTATTATCTTTATGTAGCTCTTAAACGCATTTATTATTCAGGTTCGTTATCGCACCGATCTTCGTTAAAAATACTCTCGATTTAACATTTTCTTTGTCACAGGTGAACCTGTACAGGTAGAAGAAGATGCTCAAACATGAAGTTGAATCGTCATGAAGCATACATTAATTCGGTGTATATTTCGAACATGAAGCAGTGTTAGTTTTAAAGTTATTGTCCTCCTGATCAGTTTACTGACTCACGTTGACGCTGCACGTCACGGCGGATTGTCTGAGCAGGAAACGTGACTCTCACTGCAGGTGAACAAGTCCCATCATCATGAAACGGCACCATTTGTTCCCCGAATTTTCTGGAATAAGTTAAAAATGATAATAATGTTCATTCAGAATAAACTTCTTTAACATCTGCAGATGAAATCGAGTAAGGAGTAAAATAGTGAAATCTTTATATGGAGTTTGGTAGTTCGATTTACTGCAAATGTCTTTACCTTAATTTTGCTTTTTAACATCAATAATGTTAAAACATAGATCTTAATTTTATCAAGGACAGATGTTACTACTAACAGGTCTCAATGTCATCATGTTTTTTCACCAATTAGACTGCCTACTTGTTTATTCAATTTAAACTGTGCAGGAGTTTAATTCATCTCCTGCACAGCCTCTTTATCAAATAGATTTTTTAAAATACTATTGCAGCTCTCAGGTTTTCCTTCATGCACTATCAAACCCTTCAGACGATCCAAAACCCACCACCCCCATGTCACTCTGCTGTTCTCTCAGGATCAGCTGTTGATGTTGTGTTCTGCCTCTGGTCACTTCCTGTCAGCACCTGTGTGTCCGATCAGCTGTTCGTGTGCACTGCCTGTCGTTGTGTTCTGCCTCTGGTCACTTCCTGTCAGCACCTGTGTGTCCGATCAGCTGTTCGTGTGCACTGCCTGTCGTTGTGTTCTGCCTCTGGTCACTTCCTGTCAGCACCTGTGTGTCCGATCAGCTGTTCGTGTGCACTGCCTGTCGTTGTGTTCTCCTCTATAGATCCTTGCTTTGGATAAAATGGCCGCTGAATTGAATTGTAGAATTGTGATTATTCTAACTTCTTGATTGTGACTGAACTCTTCGTCTCCGTGCGTCTGCAGATGGAGAACTACAGTAAAGGTCGGACGGTGGAGCAGCCGTCGGCCTGTCCTTTCCCCGGTCTCCCCCCCGACACGCCCGAGGTCAGAGTGAAAGACGGCAGCAAGATCCGTAACCTGCTGCGTTACGCCCTGAGCCGCGTGGAGGGCAAGGCCAAAGCAGCCGAGGAGGAGGAACGACCTCCACCTGAGGAGGGAGGAGGCGGAGTTACAGAGGGGGGACAAAAGGAAGCCCGGCCGCTCTGCAGCCACGTCGTCTTCACGGCGAGCGGGAAGGGCGTGTCCAAAGCCATCACGTGCGCTGAGATCGTGAAGCGGCGAGTGAAGGGGCTCCACCAGCTCACCAAGCTGCTGTTCAGCACGGTGGTGGAGGTGTGGGAGCCGCTGGAGCCCGCCGCCGGACTCGACAGCCTCACCGTCAACAGGAACCTGCCCGCCATCTGGATCCTGCTCTCCAGAGAGCCGATGGACCGTGGCGAGCCCGGGTACCAGCCGCC
>NW_026870356.1:60000-95000 GCF_963584025.1 Labrus mixtus
AAAAGACGTTCAGGGTGATGAATCTCTCTCTCTCCTGCAGGCGTACAGACTCAACCTGTTCGGACCTCAGTACCAGTGGTTGGTGGTCGACGGGGGCTCGGCCGGGTGGAGGCTCGGCTGGCAGGTTTCTGGATGTTCGGTGGACAGTCTGCTGACGGCTGCAGACGGATCCATCAGGCTGCAGACCAGACGACTCGGCAACGGCAACACAGCGGGAGTCTCCGGACGGGTCAGAAACTGTTCACACACACAGACCGCTGTAGACTCATATTAATCCACAACAAAGCAGAACACGTGTGTGAAATGACACCATCTCTCTCTCTCTCTCTCTCTGTCTCTCTCTGTCTCTCTCTGTCTCTCCTCTCTCTCTCTCTCTGTCTCTCTCTCTCTGTCTCTCTCTCTGTCTCCTCTCTCTCTCTCTCTCTCTGTCTCTCTCTCTCTGTCTCTCTCTCTCTCTCTCCTCTCTCTCTCTCTCCTCTCTCTCTCTCTCTGTCTCTCTCTGTCTCTCTCTCCTCTCTCTCTCTCTCTGTCTCTCTCTGTCTCTCTCTCTCTGTCTCTCTCTCTCTCCTCTCTCTCTCTCTCTCTCTGTCTCTCTCTCTCTCTCTCTCTCTCTCTCCTCTCTCTCTCTCTCTCCATCTCTCTCTCTCTCTCTCTCTCTCTGTCTCTCTCTGTCTCTCTCTGTCTCTCTCTCTCTCTCTCTCTGTCTCTCTCTGTCTCTCTCTGTCTCAAACTGTTACCTGAGCGCCTCGGTGGCGATTCAAACTGTTACCTGAGTGCCTCGGCGGCGTTAAATAATGTCCGTTGGAGACGGATTCAAACTGTTACCTGAGCGCCTCGGCGGCGTTAAATAATGTCCGTTGGAGACGGATTCAAACTGTTTCCTGAGCGCCGTGATATCAATAAACAACATACATCGGTGTTGCGAGAATGGCTGCTTAATTATTCGTTGTACGGCGACGCGCGAATGAATGCTCACAGTTCTTCTCTCACACATAACTTATAAAAACCACATTGCTTGAATAAACAGATAGATAGAAGTATTGAACATCAATATAGCAGATTGGATAGCGGGGTAGATAGGATTAACTGGTAAAGGGGAAGGGTTTATTGGTATTGTGAACTATTTTGTCTGTGTAAATATTAATTATTTTACATTAACTTGGCCTCACACGGGGCACCAATATATAGCGTATCTACTTTTAATATCTCTCTCTCTTTCTCTCTCTCTCTGTCTCTCTCTGTCTCTCTCTCTCTGTCTCTCTCGCTCTCCCTCTCTCTCTCCCTCTCTCTCTCTCCCTATCTCTCTCTTGCACATGCATGAGTGTTTGCTGAGCGGTAGTAGAGTGTGTTGGAGTGGATGAGGTTTCGTCTTTTTTTCCATTAAGGTTTGAGAAACTGTTTATTTTCACTGGTGATAGATTGCACACTGTTCACACGTCTTTCTAAGCACTATCGGGGTTCACGGGGGGTGATCGGTGTGCTGCACGGCAGCAGCCGGTAGCCTACCTGGCTGTGTGTCATGGCAGGTAGCAGACCCAGTGCCAATGCTTCTGCGGGCTTCAGAAACCTCTCCCGTCGGCACGGAATTAAAGTACCGGTCGGCGTGGAGCACTCAGTGGAGGATTGTAGTCTGGCAGTTGGGGAGGTCGTCGGGTATGATGGTTTAAGGGCTGCGTCCAGGATGAACAGCGCAGTTGTGATTTCTTTGGACTCAATCGAAAAAGTAAACATTGTTGTTGAGCAAGGAATTGTTGTTAAAAACACGCATGTCACCGTGTTTCCTCTCACTAATCCAGCGAAAAAAATCATATTGTCTAACTTGCCACCATTTATCAGTGATGAGGTGTTGGAAAGGGAGCTTTCACGTCATGGACAGATTGTGTCGGCAATGAAAATGCTCCCGTCAGGATGTAAATCCACCAGACTGAAACATGTTGTGTCTTTCAGGAGACAACTCTACATGATCCTAAAGAGTGATAGTGATGCGCTGAATGTGGTCATGAAATTTAAAGTTGAAGGGTTTGATTACACAATTTTCGCATCAACACAATCTATGAAATGTTTTGGCTGTGGGCAGGAAGGGCACCTGGTGCGGAATTGTCCAGAAAAGGCTCGTGAGCCAGAGGCAGAGGCAGAGGCTGCTCCGAGCACGGAGGATGAAGGGGGTGCAGAGGGGGGGAGTCAGGAGGACAGTGAAGGGGTGCAGAGGGAGACACCAGCTGAGGGGTCTGATGGAGAGTGTGCAACCACCTCTGCTGAAGCGTTTGTGAATCAGAGTCAGACTAGTGTAGAAGGAGAGGAGCTGGAACAAATGAACATTGATGAGGTGATAAATGATGTTGGGGAAAAAACAGTGGGAGGTGATGAAGATTTGTTTAAAGTGCCAAAATTAAAGAGGAAAGCACAATCTAAAGGAGCGAAACCAAAGAAAATGCCTTTAAAGGAAAAGACAAGATTGCAAGAAAGTGATTCAGAAGACTTCCCTGACTCGGATAGTGAGCGAGAGTATTCTGATTCATCTATCCCCGATGGTCAGAAGAGCAATGGTTATGGTCTTGAGCAAATTCGTAGTTTCCTAGAATTAACTAAAGGAAAGAGGGATGTTAATGTGGATGATTTTTTTCCAAATCGATCTTTGTTTGTTGCTGCTTCAAAGTGGTTGATGAGACAGAAGGGTGATACTTGTCTTAAAGACACAGAGGTGTACCGCCTCAGAAAACTGGTGCAGAAGGTAAAGACACTAATTACTAATGAAGCAACAAAGTAAAGGACAGGAAACAGTATGTTCTGCATATTTTTCCATTCTGTTCAGTGTGTGTTTAATTATGAGTAGTTTCAAAATGTCATCTTTAAATCTTAATGGAGCAAGAGATGTTAAAAAGAGAACTATGTATTATGAACTTTTAAAAACTAAGTGCTATTTGCTATTTGCTTATATTGCTTTTGCTCAAGAAACTCACAGTAATAATGATAATGAAGTTGAGTGGAAGAGAGAATGGGATGGAAATATCTTTTTGAGCCATAAGAGTAGTTTGAGTGCAGGCGTGGCAATTCTTTTCTCAAAGAACTTTCTGCCTGTGTCTGTAGACTCAGAGGAGGTCGTTCAGGGCAGGTTACTGAAAGTGACTGCCAGATATGAAAAATCCACGCTCACTTTGTTAAATGTGTACACTCCAGTAAATCCAACTGAAAGTTGTCTTTTTCTTGACAAATTAGCCAGCACCCTTTCAGGATGTGCTTCAACTGATTTTTTGATATTAGGAGGAGACTTTAATTGCACTGTTGATGATTTGGGCAGGAATCATATGGAACCTAATGCTCAGTCAAGGAACATTTTGAAACGTATTATTGAAACGTATGAACTGACAGATGTGTGGCGCTCCAAACATGGAAACAATAGACAGTATTCATGGGCACGCTAGAGATAATTACATCTCTTTAGCCAGGTTAGACAGATTTTATTGCTTTGAACACCAATTACAAATATTCAAATCTTGTTTCTTGTGTCCAGTGGGTTTTTCAGATCACTGTTTGTTAATCGGAAATGTTTTTATAAATGGAGTCAAACCAAAAAGTGCATATTGGCATTTTAATACGGTTTTAACAAATGATGGTCACTTTAGAAAATGTTTCTGTCTAGGAAATCTCAGTTTACATCTTTACAGCAATGGTGGGATATTGGTAAAATACAAATTCAGCAGTTTTGTAATCAGTACAATTTTAATGTCACAAGAGAGGTCACACAATCTATAAAACATCTAGAGACTGATATTGTGGAACTCCAGACTTTAAGTGGATCCACAGGAGATGGAGGCCACATTAAGGCACTCAAATCCAAAAAAGCTGCTTTGGCAGATCTGCTGGGGATAAGAGCACAGGGGGCATTAGTCCGATCACATTTTCAAAATATCTCTGAAATGGATGCTCCATCCAAGTTTTTCTTCAATCTAGAAAAGAAAAATGGTCAGAATAGACTCATACACTGTATCAGATCTGCTGATGGAAGAGATCTCACTGACTCAGCTGAAATCAGGAAAAGAGCTGTGGACTTCTTCTCAAACCTGTACAACAGTGAGTACAGAGAGAACGTGCTGATGTCAGAGCAGTTTTTGTCTGACTTACCAAAGATATCAGAAGGGGACAATACAGAACTGTCACGCCCACTCACACTGCAAGAGCTGCAGGAGGCGCTGATGAGTATGGAAAACGGCAACGCTCCAGGAATAGATGGTCTCCCTGTAGACTTTTACAAATGTTTTTGGTCTACTTTGGGAGACGATTTGTTAGAGGTCATAAATGACAGTGTGTCTGGAGGGAAACTACCTCTGAGCTGTCGAAGAGCGGTCCTCACTCTCCTGCCTAAAAAAGGTGACCTTTGTGAAATAAAGAACTGGAGACCAGTAAGTCTGCTTTGTGCAGATCATAAAATCTTTTCCAAAGTGTTGGCCAATAGATTAAGAAAAGTGATGGAGCAAGTAATACATGTTGATCAGTCATACTGCATCCCTGGCAGATCAATTAGGGACAATATATCCCTCATTAGAGATTATTTGGAAGTCTCTAGCTCGTTAGATGTAAAGTTTGTTCTGATTTCTCTTGACCAAGAGAAGGCATTTGATCGGGTGGAGCATAAGTATCTGTGGAACACCGTTGAGGCTTTTGGTTTCTCCCCCAGTTTCATTGCCTTGATGAAAACTCTGTATTGTGACATTGAAAGTGTATTGAAGGTTAATGGTGGTTTAAGCGCTCCTTTTAATATCAATAGAGGGATTCGGCAGGGCTGTGCAATGTCTGGCATGCTTTATTCTATAGCCATTGAACCCATGTTGTGTCAGATAAGAAAACAGTTAACAGGGTTTAAATTAAAGGAGAATCTTATACCCATGCATCTGTCAGCATATGCAGATGACATCATGGTTGCTGTAACAGATAATAGTGATGTCAAAAAGCTTATTCACATCACAGAGTGCTTTGGGGAAATTTCCTCCTCGAAGGTAAACTGGGGTAAAAGTACAGCCTTGTTAGTAGGAAAATGGCGAGGGAATGAACCAAGGTTACCTGATGGGTTTAAATGGGTGATGCATGGCATCAAGTATCTAGGTGTTTTTTTAGGATGTTAGTCTGAGGTTCAGAAAAACTGGGAGGGTGTAATTGAGAAAATGGAGGGCAAACTAAAGAAATGGCAGTGGCTTTTACCACAAATGTCCTATAGGGGGCGCACACTTATTATTAACATCTAGTGGCCTCCACCCTGTGGCATCGCCTGTCACTGTTAGAACCTCCAGCAAACCTGTTAATGAAACTCCAGAGTATCACTGTAAACTTCTTTTGGGATAGATTACACTGGGTACCACAGAGTGTTTTATTTTTGCCTAAAGAGGAAGGAGGACAGGGATTGGTTCATCTGGCAAGTAGGAAGGCAGCTTTTAGACTGCAGGTCCTACAAAGCTTTCTTTATGGACCTTTAAATTTACCCTGGAGACACGTGGCTGAGTTTATCTTTGGTCTTGTTGGTCATTTAGGATTTGGAAGAAACATGTTTCTTATGAACTGTGCAGAGTTGAATCTGAGTTGTTTGCCATCATTTTATGTGAGTGTTATTAAAATGTGGGGGCTGTTGGAAACTGGGCGTCTGGGATCAAACACATCCTTGCATTGGCTGTTGAAGGAACCTATACTGAAGGGCTCTCGGTTGGGCACTTCATTGGAAGAGGTGCTGATGACATCTGGAACTCTGACAAATAAAGGAATAACTACAGTCCAACATCTGTTAGAACTGGCTGGAGCTAATTTGGATGATGCTGTAACCGTGGCGAGGAGACTGGAGGTCAGATCGATTCGAGTGGTCGGGTTGATGCTGGAGAAATTCAGAAAGGCGCTGTCAAAAGAAGACAGAGTTCTCCTACAGAAATGGTTTAACGGACAACTGAGGATTGTGACAGTTTTCCCAGGATGTGTGTGAGGTCAAAGTCTGAAGGACTGGGCCCTCTGGAAGAGAGCAGTAAGGTTTGGATGCCTTTGGACTCTGTGAATGGGAAAACACTTTATCAGGGATGTGTCAAGGGGTTAAATAAAGAGAAACTTAAAGATAGAGCAGACACACCATGGAGAAAGTATTTCAAAGTAAAATCTGAGGTCAAACCTGCATGGAGCATGCTTTACAAACCACCGTTAACAAACAGTGCTGGTGATTTACAATGGTGTATTTTACATGGAATTGTGGCTGTTAATGCTTTTGTGTCTGTGTTGAATCCTGCTGTCTCAGATAATTGCCCCTTTTGCGCTGAACGAGAGACAATTTTTCATTGTTTTTTACAGTGTTCTAAACTGAGGTCTCTTTTTGGGATACTGAATACTCTCGTAATGTCCGACGGAGAACATTTTACTGACCTCATGTTCATTTTTGGTTTCTCTTACAGTAAAAAAAAGAAGAAAAGAGGTCGGCTGTTGAATTTCCTTTTCGGTCAAGTTGTCAGTTTATCTCAGTAGAAAATAAAAAATGGAAAGAGGACAGAGATGTGATTGTGTAGTGGTGTTTCGGAATCTTGTTAAATCTCGAATATTGTTGGAATACAAGTATTATTTTAAAATGGAAGCTGGATGTTTTTGAAAAAATATGGGATGATGATGGTCTACTTTTTTCTTTGAAAGACTCTGAAATCATATGTGTAGATGTTTTAATATAAATCCATATTTTTGTGACACATTGTAGTCTGTGACGGTGTCCCAAAAATGGGAATGTAAATACATTTTTATCTGAATAAATTAAGTTTTACAACTCAACTCTCCCTCTCTCTCTTTCTCTCTCCCTCTCTCTCTTTCTCTCTCTCTCTCTCTTTCTCTCTCTCTCTCTCTCTCTCTCTCTCTCTCTCTCTTTCTCTCTTCTCACTCACAGATGAGTAAACATGTCTTATATTGTGACATGAAGAACCTTGAACCTTGAACATTTCCAAATGTTGCCGTTCTGAATGGCGATGTTGTTTTTATGTTTGCTTGGGTAAATTTTTTTCCAAAGTTTCCAAAAACGGTTTTGGTCTATTGCCTTTTCGATTTTCATGAATTCATTGTCTGAGTTTTGAGTTTTCTTCTGATTGATTATCTTTTTGTATTGTTGAAGGGCGGTGTGGTATTCATGAAGCAGTTCTTTGTTTTCAGGGTTAGGGTTAGGGTTAGGGTTCTTTGGCTGGTTTTTGGTTCCATTTGGTACTTGGTCTCTTCATTTTGGATTCTTTCGCTAATTTAATAAATATTTGATTCAAATCTTTTGTAGCCAAATTAATGTTTTCTTTGTTTATGGGGTACTGTCTGCTTAGAAATGTATCTAGCATGTTTTGGATGTCAGCATTGTTAAATGTGTTGGTGTAGTGTGTGAGGCTGTTTTCTGTCCATTTGTAATGTTTGGGGAGGGTTAACAGGTCGTCCTCGGGTGTGTTGTTAAAAGTCTGGGTCTCTAATGTCTTTAAATACAGTGTGATCTGATTGTGGTCTGATATGGGACATTGGGGTAGGACTGTGAATGCATTAATTTGGTCTGAATCGAGATCCGTGATTGCATAATCTATGACACTGTTACCTAAAACAGAGCAGTAGGTAAACCTACCCAGAGAATCTCCTCGGGTCCTACCATTCACTATATAGAGTCCTAGAGATTTACACATTTGTAAGATGTCTTTCCCATTCTTATTAACTGTACTATCATAGCTTTGTCTTTGTTCTGTAACCACAGGCTGGTTTAAGGGAGATATATTTAAATGAATATTTCCATCTGTATCAATACAATCTTTCTCTTTGCCAGTTCTGGCATTCAAATCCCCAAGTAGTAACACCGAACCGAGTGACTGGAAGTGAAGTATTTCTCTTTGGACTTCTTGGAGGTATTCTTCCGAGTAATATGGGGAGCTTGAAGGGGGTAAATAAATAGTGCATAAATAAACATCTTTGTAGTTTTCAATGAGTTCTTTTTTCATTTTGACCCAAATATGTTTTTTCCCTTTTTTGACGGGTGAGATATGATTGAAATGTTTTTGTTTATACCAAATAAGGATTCCTCCTGACTGTCTGCCGTTTCTTATATGGGAATGTTTAACCGATGGTACACTCAGTTCAGTGTAGCCACTTGGGCAGTTTGAGGGGGTGTTCTCATGTTGCCATGTTTCCTGTAAGATTACAATATCAATGTTTCCTATACTATTTACAAAATGATAGTTTGAAGTTTTCATTCCAAACATAGAGGACTTCAGTCCCTGAATATTCCAACTACTAACAGAAAAGGATGCAATTCTCTCAATTAAAAGTGTAGTGCTTCATAACAAAGTTTCCAAGATACCATAAAATCATTACAATCACATATGTGCAGTATAAATTCAACGTATGAATCAAATAGTTAATTAACTAATTCACTTTGTGATAAAAGGATATTGTCTCTTATCTGGTGTTGCAGAGGAACCTTTGTTCTGGCAGTGACATCAGTGTAGGTGTCTCTTTCTGTTGGGATTTTTTTTAGTGGGGTGTACTCTAGAAGATGTTCATTTGGTTGTTCTTTCTGGGGGTAATGTTCCTGCCATTGATGAAGAGACAGCTGTGATGGGGGGAGCTGCTGCTGCTGAGAGGCTCGGTGTCGCTGCCCAGGGTGGGGGTGAGGGTATATCTGCCCAGGGTGGGGGTGAGGGTATATCTGCTCAGGGTGGGGGTGAGGGTATATCTGCGCAGGGTGGGGGTGAGGGTTTATCTGCTCAGGGTGGGGGTGAGGGTTTATCTGATCAGGGTGGGGGTGAGGGTATATCTGCTCAGGGTGGGGGTGAGGGTTTATCTGCCCAGGATGGGGGTGAGGGTATATCTGCTCAGGGTGGGGGTGAGGGTTTATCTGCTCAGGGAGGGGGTGAGGGTTTATCTGATCAGGATGGGGGTGAGGGTTTATCTGCTCAGGGAGGGGGTGAGGGTATATCTGCTCAGGGAGGGGGTGAGGGTTTATCTGATCAGGATGGGGGTGAGGGTTTATCTGCTCAGGGAGGGGGTGAGGGTATATCTGCTCAGGGAGGGGGTGAGGGTTTATCTGCTCAGGGAGGGGGTGAGGGTTTATCTGATCAGGATGGGGGTGAGGGTTTATCTGCTCAGGGAGGGGGTGAGGGTTTATCTGATCAGGGTGGGGGTGAGGGTATATCTGCTCAGGGAGGGGGTGAGGGTTTATCTGCTCAGGGTGGGGGTGAGGGTTTATCTGCTCAGGGTGGGGGTGAGGGTATATCTGCTCAGGGTGGGGGTGAGGGTTTATCTGATCAGGGTGGGGGTGAGGGTATATCTGCTCAGGGAGGGGTTGAGGGTTTATCTGCTCAGGGTGGGGGTGAGGGTATATCTGCTCAGGGAGGGGGTGAGGGTTTATCTGCTCAGGATGGGGGTGAGGGTATCTGACGATCCTCTGCTTTAGTTGATGATGGTAATTTCCTCTCTCAGTGTCTGCATCATCATCACCCTTGGCGCTGCAGGCGCAAAACGAATCATTTAAAACATTTTAAAGCTGAAAGAAATGACCGACTAGAAGTGAGATGAAATAATATTAAAATGTGTGTGTTGTGTCCATGCAGACCCCTCAGGACTACCAGGTCTCCTACCTGAGAGAGCTGGAGGGGTCACAGGTGAGCCCCCTGCACGCCTTCGCCTACGACGCCGTGTGGGTGGCTGCTAAAGCGCTGAGTCAGGTGATGGAGGCGGTGAAGCACAGAGAGAGGTACAGCGTGGAGAGAAACGTCAGCGTCAGCCACGAGAAGAGTCACAAGATGCTGCTGGAGGCGGTGAGGAGCACGGCGTTCGAGGGAGTCACAGTGAGCCAGGAGTACTACACACACACACACACACACACACACAGACACACACACACCTGAAAATATACACACACACACACTAACACACATCTGAAAATATATACACACACACACACCTGAAAATATATACACACATAGTCACACTCACACACACCTGAAAATATACACACTTACACACACACACACACACACCTGAAAATATACACACACATAGTCACACTCACACACACCTGAAAATATATACACACATAGTAAGACTCACACACACCTGAAAATATATACACATAGTCACACTCACACACACCTGAAAATATACACACACATACACACACACACACACACCTGAAAATATACACACAAATAGTCACACTCACACACACCTGAAAATATATACACACATAGTCACACTCACACACACCTGAAAATATATACACATAGTCACACTCACACACACCTGAAAATATATACACACATAGTCACACTCACACACACCTGAAAATATATACACACATAGTCACACTCACACACACCTGAAAATATACACACACATAGTCACACTCACACACACCTGAAAATATACACACACATAGTCACACTCACACACACCTGAAAATATACACACACATAGTCACACTCACACACACCTGAAAATATATACACACATAGTCACACTCACACACACCTGAAAATATATACACACATAGTCACACTCACACACACCTGAAAATATATACACATAGTCACACTCACACACCTGAAAATATATACACATAGTCACACTCATACACACCTGAAAATATATACACACATAGTCACACTCACACACCTGAAAATATATACACATAGTCACACTCACACACACCTGAAAATATACACACACATAGTCACACTCACACACACCTGAAAATATATACACACATAGTCACACTCACACACACCTGAAAATATACACACACATAGTCACACTCACACACACCTGAAAATATATACACACATAGTCACACTCACACACACCTGAAAATATACACACACATAGTCACACTCACACACACCTGAAAATATATACACACATAGTCACACTCACACACACCTGAAAATATACACACATAGTCACACTCACACACCTGAAAATATACACACACATAGTCACACTCACACACACCTGAAAATATATACACACATAGTCACACTCACACACACCTGAAAATATACACACACATAGTCACACTCACACACACCTGAAAATATACACACACATAGTCACACTCACACACACCTGAAAATATATACACACATAGTCACACTCACACACACCTGAAAATATAAACACATAATCACACTCACACACCTGAAAATATAAACACATAGTCACACTCACACACACCTGAAAATATATACACATAGTCACACTCACACACACCTGAAAATATATACACATAGTCACACTCACACACACCTGAAAATATATACACATAGTCACACTCACACACACCTGAAAATATACACACACATAGTCACACTCACACACACCTGAAAATATATACACACATAGTCACACTCACACACACCTGAAAATATACACACACATAGTCACACTCACACACCTAAAAATATATACACATAGTCACACTCACACACCTAAAAATATATACACATAGTCACACTCACACACACCTGAAAATATACACACACATAGTCACACTCACACACACCTGAAAATATATACACACATAGTCACACTCACACACACCTGAAAATATACACACACATAGTCACACTCACACACCTAAAAATATATACACATAGTCACACTCACACACCTAAAAATATACACACACATAGTCACACTCACACACCTAAAAATATATACACATAGTCACACTCACACACCTAAAAATATATACACATAATCACACTCACACACCTAAAAATATATACACATAGTCACACTCACACACACCTGAAAATATATACACACATAGTCACACTCACACACCTGAAAATATATACACATAGTCACACTCACACACACCTGAAAATATATACACACATAGTCACACTCACACACACCTGAAAATATATACACACATAGTCACACTCACACACACCTGAAAATATACACACACATAGTCACACTCACACACACCTGAAAATATATACACACATAGTCACACTCACACACACCTGAAAATATATACACACATAGTCACACTCACACACCTGAAAATATATACACATAGTCACACTCACACACACCTGAAAATATAAACACACATAGTCACACTCACACACACCTGAAAATATATACACACATAGTCACACTCACACACACCTGAAAATATATACACACATAGTCACACTCACACACCTGAAAATATACACACACATAGTCACACTCACACACACCTGAAAATATACACACACATAGTCACACTCACACACACCTGAAAATATATACACACATAGTCACACTCACACACACCTGAAAATATACACACACATAGTCACACTCACACACACCTGAAAATATACACACATAGTCACACTCACACACCTGAAAATATAAACACATAGTCACACTCACACACCTAAAAATATATACACATAGTCACACTCACACACCTAAAAATATATACACATAGTCACACTCACACACACCTGAAAATATATACACACATAGTCACACTCACACACACCTGAAAATATATACACACATAGTCACACTCACACACCTGAAAATATATACACACATAGTCACACTCACACACACCTGAAAATATACACACACATAGTCACACTCACACACACCTGAAAATATATACACACATAGTCACACTCACACACACCTGAAAATATATACACACATAGTCACACTCACACACCTGAAAATATATACACATAGTCACACTCACACACACCTGAAAATATACACACACATAGTCACACTCACACACACCTGAAAATATATACACACATAGTCACACTCACACACACCTGAAAATATACACACACATAGTCACACTCACACACCTGAAAATATATACACATAGTCATACTCACACACACCTGAAAATATAAACACATAGTCACACTCACACACCCCTGAAAATATAAACACATAGTCACACTCACACACCCCTGAAAATATACACACACATAGTCACACTCACACACACCTGAAAATATATACACATAGTCACACTCACACACACCTGAAAATATATACACACATAGTCACACTCACACACACCTGAAAATATATACACACATAGTCACACTCACACACCTGAAAATATATACATATAGTCACACTCACACACCCCTGAAAATATACACACACATAGTCACACTCACACACACCTGAAAATATATACACATAGTCACACTCACACACCCCTGAAAATATACACACACATAGTCACACTCACACACCTGAAAATATATACACACATAGTCACACTCACACACCCCTGAAAATATATACACATAGTCACACTCACACACACCTGAAAATATATACACACATAGTCACACTCACACACCCCTGAAAATATACACACACATAGTCACACTCACACACCTGAAAATATATACACATAGTCACACTCACACACCCCTGAAAATATACACACACATAGTCACACTCACACACCTGAAAATATATACACACATAGTCACACTCACACACCTGAAAATATATACACATAGTCACACTCACACACACCTGAAAATATATACACACATAGTCACACTCACACACCCCTGAAAATATACACACATAGTCACACTCACACACCCCTGAAAATATACACACACATAGTCACACTCACACAAACCTGAAAATATATACACACATAGTCACACTCACACACACCTGAAAATATACACACACATAGTCACACTCACACACACCTGAAAATATATACACACATAGTCACACTCACACACATCTGAAAATATATACACACATAGTCACACTCACACACACCTGAAAATATACACACACATAGTCACACTCACACACACCTGAAAATATACACACACATAGTTACACTCACACACACCTGAAAATATATACACATAGTCACACTCACACACCTGAAAATATATACACACATAGTCACACTCACACACCTGAAAATATATACACATAGTCACACTCACACACCCCTGTAAATATATACACATAGTCACACTCACACACACCTGAAAATATATACACATAGTCACACTCACACACCTGAAAATATATACACATAGTAACACTCACACACACCTGAAAATATATACACACATAGTCACACTCACACACCTGAAAATATATACACACATAGTCACACTCACACACCTGAAAATATATACACATAGTCACACTCACACACACCTGAAAATATACACACACATAGTCACACTCACACACACCTGAAAATATATACACACATAGTCACACTCACACACACCTGAAAATATATACACACATAGTCACACTCACACACCTGAAAATATATACACACATAGTCACACTCACACACCTGAAAATATATACACATAGTCACACTCACACACCCCTGTAAATATATACACATAGTCACACTCACACACACCTGAAAATATATACACATAGTCACACTCACACACCTGAAAATATATACACATAGTAACACTCACACACACCTGAAAATATATACACACATAGTCACACTCACACACCTGAAAATATATACACACATAGTCACACTCACACACCTGAAAATATATACACATAGTCACACTCACACACACCTGAAAATATACACACACATAGTCACACTCACACACACCTGAAAATATATACACACATAGTCACACTCACACACCTGAAAATATAAACACAGTCACACTCACACACACCTGAAAATATATACACATAGTCACACTCACACACACCTGAAAATATATACAAATAGTCACACTCACACACAACTGAAAATATATACACATAGTCACACTCACACACACCTGAAAATATATACACATAGTCACACTCACACACACCTGAAAATATACACACACATAGTCACACTCACACACCTGAAAATATATACACATAGTCACACTCACACACACCTGAAAATATATACACATAGTCACACTCACACACACCTGAAAATATATACAAATAGTCACACTCACACACACCTGAAAATATATACACACATAGTCACACTCACACACACCTGAAAATATACACACACATAGTCACACTCACACACACCTGAAAATATATACACACATAGTCACACTCACACACATCTGAAAATATATACACACATAGTCACACTCACACACACCTGAAAATATACACACACATAGTCACACTCACACACACCTGAAAATATACACACACATAGTCACACTCACACACACCTGAAAATATATACACATAGTCACACTCACACACCTGAAAATATATACACACATAGTCACACTCACACACCTGAAAATATATACACATAGTCACACTCACACACACCTGAAAATATATACACACATAGTCACACTCACACACCTGAAAATATATACACATAGTCACACTCACACACACCTGAAAATATATACACATAGTCACACTCACACACACCTGAAAATATATACACATAGTCACACTCACACACCTGAAAATATATACACATAGTAACACTCACACACACCTGAAAATATATACACATAGTCACACTCACACACACCTGAAAATATATACACACATAGTCACACTCACACACCTGAAAATATATACACATAGTCACACTCACACACCCCTGAAAATATACACACACATAGTCACACTCACACACACCTGAAAATATATACACACATAGTCACACTCACACACACCTGAAAATACACACACACATAGTCACACTCACACACACCTGAAAATATACACACACATAGTCACACTCACACACACCTGAAAATATATACACATAGTCACACTCACACACCTGAAAATATATACACACATAGTCACACTCACACACCTGAAAATATATACACATAGTCACACTCACACACACCTGAAAATATATACACACATAGTCACACTCACACACCTGAAAATATATACACATAGTCACACTCACACACACCTGAAAATATATACACATAGTCACACTCACACACACCTGAAAATATATACACATAGTCACACTCACACACCTGAAAATATATACACATAGTCACACTCACACACACCTGAAAATATATACACACATAGTCACACTCACACACCCCTGAAAATATATACACATAGTCACACTCACACACCCCTGAAAATATACACACACATAGTCACACTCACACACACCTGAAAATATATACACACATAGTCACACTCACACACACCTGAAAATATACACACACATAGTCACACTCACACACACCTGAAAATATATACACACATAGTCACACTCACACACATCTGAAAATATATACACACATAGTCACACTCACACACACCTGAAAATATATACACACATAGTCACACTCACACACCTGAAAATATATACACATAGTCACACTCACACACCCCTGAAAATATACACACACATAGTCACACTCACACACACCTGAAAATATATACACACATAGTCACACTCACACACACCTGAAAATATACACACACATAGTCACACTCACACACACCTGAAAATATATACACACATAGTCACACTCACACACCTGAAAATATATACACATAGTCACACTCACAAACCCCTGAAAATATACACACACATAGTCACACTCACACACCTGAAAATATATACACACATAGTCACACTCACACACCTGAAAATATATACACATAGTCACACTCACACACACCTGAAAATATATACAAATAGTCACACTCACACACCCCTGAAAATATACACACACATAGTCACACTCACACACACCTGAAAATATATACACACATAGTCACACTCACACACACCTGAAAATATACACACACATAGTCACACTCACAAACACATGAAAATATATACACACATAGTCACACTCACACACATCTGAAAATATATACACACATAGTCACACTCACACACACCTGAAAATATACACACACATAGTCACACTCACACACACCTGAAAATATATACACATAGTCACACTCACACACACCTGAAAATATACACACACATAGTCACACTCACACACACCTGAAAATATATACACACATAGTCACACTCACACACCTGAAAATATAAACACAGTCACACTCACACACACCTGAAAATACATACACATAGTCACACTCACACACACCTGAAAATATATACACATAGTCACACTCACACACACCTGAAAATATATACAAATAGTCACACTCACACACAACTGAAAATATATACACATAGTCACACTCACACACACCTGAAAATATATACACACATAGTCACACTCACACACCTGAAAATATATACACATAGTCACACTCACACACACCTGAAAATATATACACATAGTCACACTCACACACACCTGAAAATATATACACATAGTCACACTCACACACACCTGAAAATATATACAAATAGTCACACTCACACACACCTGAAAATATATACACATAGTCACACTCACACACACCTGAAAATATATACACACATAGTCACACTCACACACCTGAAAATATATACACATAGTCACACTCACACACACCTGAAAATATATACACACATAGTCACACTCACACACCCCTGAAAATATATACACATAGTCACACTCACACACCCCTGAAAATATACACACACATAGTCACACTCACACACACCTGAAAATATATACACACATAGTCACACTCACACACCTGAAAATATACACACACATAGTCACACTCACACACACCTGAAAATATATACACACATAGTCACACTCACACACATCTGAAAATATATACACACATAGTCACACTCACACACACCTGAAAATATACACACACATAGTCACACTCACACACACCTGAAAATATATACACACATAGTCACACTCACACACCTGAAAATATATACACATAGTCACACTCACACACACCTGAAAATATACACACACATAGTCACACTCACACACACCTGAAAATATATACACACATAGTCACACTCACACACCTGAAAATATAAACACAGTCACACTCACACACACCTGAAAATATATACACATAGTCACACTCACACACACCTGAAAATATATACACATAGTCACACTCACACACACCTGAAAATATATACAAATAGTCACACTCACACACAACTGAAAATATATACACATAGTCACACTCACACACACCTGAAAATATATACACACATAGTCACACTCACACACCTGAAAATATATACACATAGTCACACTCACACACACCTGAAAATATATACACATAGTCACACTCACACACACCTGAAAATATATACACATAGTCACACTCACACACACCTGAAAATATATACAAATAGTCACACTCACACACACCTGAAAATATATACACATAGTCACACTCACACACACCTGAAAATATATACACACATAGTCACACTCACACACCTGAAAATATATACACATAGTCACACTCACACACACCTGAAAATATATACACATAGTCACACTCACACACACCTGAAAATATATACACATAGTCACACTCACACACACCTGAAAATATATACAAATAGTCACACTCACACACACCTGAAAATATATACACACATAGTCACACTCACACACACCTGAAAATATATACACACCTAGTCACACTCACACACACCTGAAAATATATACACATAGTCACACTCACACACACCTGAAAATATACACACACATAGTCACACTCACACACACCTGAAAATATATACACACATAGTCACACTCACACACACCTGAAAATATACACACACATAGTCACACTCACACACACCTGAAAATATACACACACATAGTCACACTCACACACCTGAAAATATATCCACATAGTCACACTCACACACACCTGAAAATATACACACACATAGTCACACTCACACACCTGAAAATATATACACATAGTCACACTCACACACACCTGAAAACATATACACACATAGTCACACTCACACACACCTGAAAATATACACACACATACACACACACACACCTGAAAATATACACACACATAGTCACACTCACACACACCTGAAAATATACACACACATAGTCACACTCACACACCTGAAAATATATACACATAGTCACACTCACACACACCTGAAAATATACACACACATAGTCACACTCACACACACCTGAAAATATATACACACATAGTCACACTCACACACCTGAAAATATAAACACAGTCACACTCACACACACCTGAAAATATATACACATAGTCACACTCACACACACCTGAAAATATATACACATAGTCACACTCACACACACCTGAAAATATATACACATAGTCACACTCACACACACCTGAAAATATATACACATAGTCACACTCACACACACCTGAAAATATATACAAATAGTCACACTCACACACACCTGAAAATATATACACATAGTCACACTCACACACACCTGAAAATATATACACACATAGTCACACTCACACACACCTGAAAATATATACACATAGTCACACTCACACACACCTGAAAATATACACACACATAGTCACACTCACACACACCTGAAAATATATACACACATAGTCACACTCACACACCTGAAAACATATACACACATAGTCACACTCACACACACCTGAAAATATACACACACATACACACACACACACCTGAAAATATACACACACATAGTCACACTCACACACACCTGAAAATATACACACACATAGTCACACTCACACACCTGAAAATATATACACATAGTCACACTCACACACACCTGAAAATATACACACACATAGTCACACTCACACACACCTGAAAATATATACACACATAGTCACACTCACACACCTGAAAATATAAACACAGTCACACTCACACACACCTGAAAATATATACACATAGTCACACTCACACACACCTGAAAATATATACACATAGTCACACTCACACACACCTGAAAATATATACACATAGTCACACTCACACACACCTGAAAATATATACACATAGTCACACTCACACACACCTGAAAATATATACAAATAGTCACACTCACACACACCTGAAAATATATACACATAGTCACACTCACACACACCTGAAAATATATACACACATAGTCACACTCACACACACCTGAAAATATATACACATAGTCACACTCACACACACCTGAAAATATACACACACATAGTCACACTCACACACACCTGAAAATATATACACACATAGTCACACTCACACACCTGAAAATATATACACATAGTCACACTCACACACCCCTGAAAATATACACACACATAGTCACACTCACACACCTGAAAATATATACACATAGTCACACTCACACACCCCTGTAAATATACACACACATAGTCACACTCACACACCTGAAAATATATACACACATAGTCACACTCACACACACCTGAAAATATACACACACATAGTCACACTCACACACCTGAAAATATATACACATAGTCACACTCACACACACCTGAAAATATATACACACATAGTCACACTCACACACCCCTGAAAATATATACACATAGTCACACTCACACACACCTGAAAATATACACACACATAGTCACACTCACACACCTGAAAATATATACACATAGTCACACTCACACACACCTGAAAATATATACACACATAGTCACACTCACACACCTGAAAATATATACACACATAGTCACACTCACACACACCTGAAAATATACACACACATAGTCACACTCACACACCTGAAAATATATACACATAGTCACACTCACACACACCTGAAAATATATACACACATAGTCACACTCACACACCCCTGAAAATATATACACATAGTCACACTCACACACCCCTGAAAATATACACACACATAGTCACACTCACACACACCTGAAAATATATACACACATAGTCACACTCACACACACCTGAAAATATATACACACATAGTCACACTCACACACATCTGAAAATATATACACACATAGTCACACTCACACACACCTGAAAATATACACACACATAGTCACACTCACACACACCTGAAAATATATACACACATAGTCACACTCACACACCTGAAAATATATACACATAGTCACACTCACACACACCTGAAAATATACACACACATAGTCACACTCACACACACCTGAAAATATATACACACATAGTCACACTCACACACCTGAAAATATAAACACAGTCACACTCACACACACCTGAAAATATATACACATAGTCACACTCACACACACCTGAAAATATATACACATAATCACACTCACACACACCTGAAAATATATACAAATAGTCACACTCACACACAACTGAAAATATATACACATAGTCACACTCACACACACCTGAAAATATATACACACATAGTCACACTCACACACCTGAAAATATATACACATAGTCACACTCACACACACCTGAAAATATATACAAATAGTCACACTCACACACACCTGAAAATATATACACATAGTCACACTCACACACACCTGAAAATATATACACACATAGTCACACTCACAAACCTGAAAATATATAAACATAGTCACACTCACACACACCTGAAAATATATACACATAGTCACACTCACACACACCTGAAAATATATACACATAGTCACACTCACACACACCTGAAAATATATACAAATAGTCACACTCACACACACCTGAAAATATATACATACATAGTCACACTCACACACACCTGAAAATATATACACACATAGTCACACTCACACACACCTGAAAATATATACACATAGTCACACTCACACACACCTGAAAATATACACACACATAGTCACACTCACACACACCTGAAAATATATACACACATAGTCACACTCACACACATCTGAAAATATATACACACATAGTCACACTCACACACACCTGAAAATATATACACACATAGTCACACTCACACACCTGAAAATATATACACACATAGTCACACTCACACACACCTGAAAATATATACAAATAGTCACACTCACACACACCTGAAAATATATACACACATAGTCACACTCACACACCTGAAAATATATACACATAGTCACACTCACACACCCCTGAAAATATACACACACATAGTCACACTCACACACCTGAAAATATATACACATAGTCACACTCACACACCCCTGTAAATATACACACACATAGTCACACTCACACACCTGAAAATATATACACACATAGTCACACTCACACACACCTGAAAATATACACACACATAGTCACACTCACACACCTGAAAATATATACAAATAGTCACACTCACACACAACTGAAAATATATACACATAGTCACACTCACACACACCTGAAAATATATACACACATAGTCACACTCACACACCTGAAAATATATACACATAGTCACACTCACACACACCTGAAAATATATACACATAGTCACACTCACACACCCCTGAAAATATACACACACATAGTCACACTCACACACACCTGAAAATATATACACACATAGTCACACTCACACACACCTGAAAATATACACACACATAGTCACACTCACACACACCTGAAAATATACACACACATAGTCACACTCACACACCTGAAAATATATACACATAGTCACACTCACACACACCTGAAAATATACACACACATAGTCACACTCACACACACCTGAAAATATATACACATAGTCACACTCACACACACCTGAAAATATATACACACATAGTCACACTCACACACACCTGAAAATATACACACACATACACACACACACACCTGAAAATATACACATACATAGTCACACTCACACACACCTGAAAATATACACACACATAGTCACACTCACACACACCTGAAAATATACACATACATAGTCACACTCACACACACCTGAAAATATACACACACATAGTCACACTCACACACACCTGAAAATATATACACACATAGTCACACTCACACACACCTGAAAATATACACACATATAGTCACACTCACACACCTGAAAATATATACACACATAGTCACACTCACACACACCTGAAAATATACACACACATAGTCACAGTCACACACCTGAAAATATATACACACATAGTCACACTCACACACACCTGAAAATATACACACACATACACACACACACACCTGAAAATATACACACACATAGTCACACTCACACACCTGAAAATATATACACACATAGTCACACTCACACACACCTGAAAATATACACACACATAGTCACACTCACACACCTGAAAATATATACACATAGTCACACTCACACACACCTGAAAATATACACACACATAGTCACACTCACACACACCTGAAAATATATACACACATAGTCACACTCACACACCTGAAAATATAAACACAGTCACACTCACACACACCTGAAAATATATACACATAGTCACACTCACACACACCTGAAAATATATACACATAGTCACACTCACACACACCTGAAAATATATACACATAGTCACACTCACACACACCTGAAAATATATACACATAGTCACACTCACACACACCTGAAAATATATACAAATAGTCACACTCACACACACCTGAAAATATATACACATAGTCACACTCACACACACCTGAAAATATATACACACATAGTCACACTCACACACACCTGAAAATATATACACATAGTCACACTCACACACCCCTGAAAATATACACACACATAGTCACACTCACACACACCTGAAAATATATACACACATAGTCACACTCACACACACCTGAAAATAAACACACACATAGTCACACTCACACACACCTGAAAATATATACACACATAGTCACACTCACACACCTGAAAATATATACACATAGTCACACTCACACACACCTGAAAATATACACACACATAGTCACACTCACACACACCTGAAAATATATACACATGGTCACACTCACACACACCTGAAAATATATACACACATAGTCACACTCACACACACCTGAAAATATACACACACATACACACACACACACCTGAAAATATACACACACATAGTCACACTCACACACACCTGAAAATATACACACACATAGTCACACTCACACACACCTGAAAATATACACACACATAGTCACACTCACACACACCTGAAAATATACACATACATAGTCACACTCACACACACCTGAAAATATACACACACATAGTCACACTCACACACACCTGAAAATATATACACACATAGTCACACTCACACACACCTGAAAATATACACACACATAGTCACACTCACACACCTGAAAATATATACACACATAGTCACACTCACACACACCTGAAAATATACACACACATAGTCACACTCACACACACCTGAAAATATATACACACATAGTCACACTCACACACCTGAAAATATATACACATAGTCACACTCACAAACCCCTGAAAATATACACACACATAGTCACACTCACACACCTGAAAATATATACACACATAGTCACACTCACACACCTGAAAATATATACACATAGTCACACTCACACACACCTGAAAATATATACAAATAGTCACACTCACACACCCCTGAAAATATACACACACATAGTCACACTCACACACACCTGAAAATATATACACACATAGTCACACTCACACACACCTGAAAATATACACACACATAGTCACACTCACAAACACATGAAAATATATACACACATAGTCACACTCACACACATCTGAAAATATATACACACATAGTCACACTCACACACACCTGAAAATATACACACACATAGTCACACTCACACACACCTGAAAATATATACACATAGTCACACTCACACACACCTGAAAATATACACACACATAGTCACACTCACACACACCTGAAAATATATACACACATAGTCACACTCACACACCTGAAAATATAAACACAGTCACACTCACACACACCTGAAAATACATACACATAGTCACACTCACACACACCTGAAAATATATACACATAGTCACACTCACACACACCTGAAAATATATACAAATAGTCACACTCACACACAACTGAAAATATATACACATAGTCACACTCACACACACCTGAAAATATATACACACATAGTCACACTCACACACCTGAAAATATATACACATAGTCACACTCACACACACCTGAAAATATATACACATAGTCACACTCACACACACCTGAAAATATATACACATAGTCACACTCACACACACCTGAAAATATATACAAATAGTCACACTCACACACACCTGAAAATATATACACATAGTCACACTCACACACACCTGAAAATATATACACACATAGTCACACTCACACACCTGAAAATATATACACATAGTCACACTCACACACACCTGAAAATATATACACACATAGTCACACTCACACACCCCTGAAAATATATACACATAGTCACACTCACACACCCCTGAAAATATACACACACATAGTCACACTCACACACACCTGAAAATATATACACACATAGTCACACTCACACACCTGAAAATATACACACACATAGTCACACTCACACACACCTGAAAATATATACACACATAGTCACACTCACACACATCTGAAAATATATACACACATAGTCACACTCACACACACCTGAAAATATACACACACATAGTCACACTCACACACACCTGAAAATATATACACACATAGTCACACTCACACACCTGAAAATATATACACATAGTCACACTCACACACACCTGAAAATATACACACACATAGTCACACTCACACACACCTGAAAATATATACACACATAGTCACACTCACACACCTGAAAATATAAACACAGTCACACTCACACACACCTGAAAATATATACACATAGTCACACTCACACACACCTGAAAATATATACACATAGTCACACTCACACACACCTGAAAATATATACAAATAGTCACACTCACACACAACTGAAAATATATACACATAGTCACACTCACACACACCTGAAAATATATACACACATAGTCACACTCACACACCTGAAAATATATACACATAGTCACACTCACACACACCTGAAAATATATACACATAGTCACACTCACACACACCTGAAAATATATACACATAGTCACACTCACACACACCTGAAAATATATACAAATAGTCACACTCACACACACCTGAAAATATATACACATAGTCACACTCACACACACCTGAAAATATATACACACATAGTCACACTCACACACCTGAAAATATATACACATAGTCACACTCACACACACCTGAAAATATATACACATAGTCACACTCACACACACCTGAAAATATATACACATAGTCACACTCACACACACCTGAAAATATATACAAATAGTCACACTCACACACACCTGAAAATATATACACACATAGTCACACTCACACACACCTGAAAATATATACACACCTAGTCACACTCACACACACCTGAAAATATATACACATAGTCACACTCACACACACCTGAAAATATACACACACATAGTCACACTCACACACACCTGAAAATATATACACACATAGTCACACTCACACACACCTGAAAATATACACACACATAGTCACACTCACACACACCTGAAAATATACACACACATAGTCACACTCACACACCTGAAAATATATCCACATAGTCACACTCACACACACCTGAAAATATACACACACATAGTCACACTCACACACCTGAAAATATATACACATAGTCACACTCACACACACCTGAAAACATATACACACATAGTCACACTCACACACACCTGAAAATATACACACACATACACACACACACACCTGAAAATATACACACACATAGTCACACTCACACACCTGAAAATATATACACATAGTCACACTCACACACACCTGAAAATATACACACACATAGTCACACTCACACACACCTGAAAATATATACACACATAGTCACACTCACACACCTGAAAATATAAACACAGTCACACTCACACACACCTGAAAATATATACACATAGTCACACTCACACACACCTGAAAATATATACACATAGTCACACTCACACACACCTGAAAATATATACACATAGTCACACTCACACACACCTGAAAATATATACACATAGTCACACTCACACACACCTGAAAATATATACAAATAGTCACACTCACACACACCTGAAAATATATACACATAGTCACACTCACACACACCTGAAAATATATACACACATAGTCACACTCACACACACCTGAAAATATATACACATAGTCACACTCACACACACCTGAAAATATACACACACATAGTCACACTCACACACACCTGAAAATATATACACACATAGTCACACTCACACACCTGAAAACATATACACACATAGTCACACTCACACACACCTGAAAATATACACACACATACACACACACACACCTGAAAATATACACACACATAGTCACACTCACACACACCTGAAAATATACACACACATAGTCACACTCACACACCTGAAAATATATACACATAGTCACACTCACACACACCTGAAAATATACACACACATAGTCACACTCACACACACCTGAAAATATATACACACATAGTCACACTCACACACCTGAAAATATAAACACAGTCACACTCACACACACCTGAAAATATATACACATAGTCACACTCACACACACCTGAAAATATATACACATAGTCACACTCACACACACCTGAAAATATATACACATAGTCACACTCACACACACCTGAAAATATATACACATAGTCACACTCACACACACCTGAAAATATATACAAATAGTCACACTCACACACACCTGAAAATATATACACATAGTCACACTCACACACACCTGAAAATATATACACACATAGTCACACTCACACACACCTGAAAATATATACACATAGTCACACTCACACACACCTGAAAATATACACACACATAGTCACACTCACACACACCTGAAAATATATACACACATAGTCACACTCACACACCTGAAAATATATACACATAGTCACACTCACACACCCCTGAAAATATACACACACATAGTCACACTCACACACCTGAAAATATATACACATAGTCACACTCACACACCCCTGTAAATATACACACACATAGTCACACTCACACACCTGAAAATATATACACACATAGTCACACTCACACACACCTGAAAATATACACACACATAGTCACACTCACACACCTGAAAATATATACACATAGTCACACTCACACACACCTGAAAATATATACACACATAGTCACACTCACACACCCCTGAAAATATATACACATAGTCACACTCACACACACCTGAAAATATACACACACATAGTCACACTCACACACCTGAAAATATATACACATAGTCACACTCACACACACCTGAAAATATATACACACATAGTCACACTCACACACACTGAAAATATATACACACATAGTCACACTCACACACACCTGAAAATATACACACACATAGTCACACTCACACACCTGAAAATATATACACATAGTCACACTCACACACACCTGAAAATATATACACACATAGTCACACTCACACACCCCTGAAAATATATACACATAGTCACACTCACACACCCCTGAAAATATACACACACATAGTCACACTCACACACACCTGAAAATATATACACACATAGTCACACTCACACACACCTGAAAATATATACACACATAGTCACACTCACACACATCTGAAAATATATACACACATAGTCACACTCACACACACCTGAAAATATACACACACATAGTCACACTCACACACACCTGAAAATATATACACACATAGTCACACTCACACACCTGAAAATATATACACATAGTCACACTCACACACACCTGAAAATATACACACACATAGTCACACTCACACACACCTGAAAATATATACACACATAGTCACACTCACACACCTGAAAATATAAACACAGTCACACTCACACACACCTGAAAATATATACACATAGTCACACTCACACACACCTGAAAATATATACACATAGTCACACTCACACACACCTGAAAATATATACACAATAGTCACACTCACACACAACTGAAAATATATACACATAGTCACACTCACACACACCTGAAAATATATACACACATAGTCACACTCACACACACCTGAAAATATATACACATAGTCACACTCACACACACCTGAAAATATATACAAATAGTCACACTCACACACACCTGAAAATATATACACATAGTCACACTCACACACACCTGAAAATATATACACACATAGTCACACTCACAAACCTGAAAATATATAAACATAGTCACACTCACACACACCTGAAAATATATACACATAGTCACACTCACACACACCTGAAAATATATACACATAGTCACACTCACACACACCTGAAAATATATACAAATAGTCACACTCACACACACCTGAAAATATATACATACATAGTCACACTCACACACACCTGAAAATATATACACACATAGTCACACTCACACACACCTGAAAATATATACACATAGTCACACTCACACACACCTGAAAATATACACACACATAGTCACACTCACACACACCTGAAAATATATACACACATAGTCACACTCACACACATCTGAAAATATATACACACATAGTCACACTCACACACACCTGAAAATATATACACACATAGTCACACTCACACACCTGAAAATATATACACACATAGTCACACTCACACACACCTGAAAATATATACAAATAGTCACACTCACACACACCTGAAAATATATACACACATAGTCACACTCACACACCTGAAAATATATACACATAGTCACACTCACACACCCCTGAAAATATACACACACATAGTCACACTCACACACCTGAAAATATATACACATAGTCACACTCACACACCCCTGTAAATATACACACACATAGTCACACTCACACACCTGAAAATATATACACACATAGTCACACTCACACACACCTGAAAATATACACACACATAGTCACACTCACACACCTGAAAATATATACAAATAGTCACACTCACACACAACTGAAAATATATACACATAGTCACACTCACACACACCTGAAAATATATACACACATAGTCACACTCACACACCTGAAAATATATACACATAGTCACACTCACACACACCTGAAAATATATACACATAGTCACACTCACACACCCCTGAAAATATACACACACATAGTCACACTCACACACACCTGAAAATATATACACACATAGTCACACTCACACACACCTGAAAATATACACACACATAGTCACACTCACACACACCTGAAAATATACACACACATAGTCACACTCACACACCTGAAAATATATACACATAGTCACACTCACACACACCTGAAAATATACACACACATAGTCACACTCACACACACCTGAAAATATATACACATAGTCACACTCACACACACCTGAAAATATATACACACATAGTCACACTCACACACACCTGAAAATATACACACACATACACACACACACACCTGAAAATATACACATACATAGTCACACTCACACACACCTGAAAATATACACACACATAGTCACACTCACACACACCTGAAAATATACACATACATAGTCACACTCACACACACCTGAAAATATACACACACATAGTCACACTCACACACACCTGAAAATATATACACACATAGTCACACTCACACACACCTGAAAATATACACACATATAGTCACACTCACACACCTGAAAATATATACACACATAGTCACACTCACACACACCTGAAAATATACACACACATAGTCACAGTCACACACCTGAAAATATATACACACATAGTCACACTCACACACACCTGAAAATATACACACACATACACACACACACACCTGAAAATATACACACACATAGTCACACTCACACACCTGAAAATATATACACACATAGTCACACTCACACACACCTGAAAATATACACACACATAGTCACACTCACACACCTGAAAATATATACACATAGTCACACTCACACACACCTGAAAATATACACACACATAGTCACACTCACACACACCTGAAAATATATACACACATAGTCACACTCACACACCTGAAAATATAAACACAGTCACACTCACACACACCTGAAAATATATACACATAGTCACACTCACACACACCTGAAAATATATACACATAGTCACACTCACACACACCTGAAAATATATACACATAGTCACACTCACACACACCTGAAAATATATACAAATAGTCACACTCACACACACCTGAAAATATATACACATAGTCACACTCACACACACCTGAAAATATATACACACATAGTCACACTCACACACACCTGAAAATATATACACATAGTCACACTCACACACCCCTGAAAATATACACACACATAGTCACACTCACACACACCTGAAAATATATACACACATAGTCACACTCACACACACCTGAAAATAAACACACACATAGTCACACTCACACACACCTGAAAATATATACACACATAGTCACACTCACACACCTGAAAATATATACACATAGTCACACTCACACACACCTGAAAATATACACACACATAGTCACACTCACACACACCTGAAAATATATACACATGGTCACACTCACACACACCTGAAAATATATACACACATAGTCACACTCACACACACCTGAAAATATACACACACATACACACACACACACCTGAAAATATACACACACATAGTCACACTCACACACACCTGAAAATATACACACACATAGTCACACTCACACACACCTGAAAATATACACACACATAGTCACACTCACACACACCTGAAAATATACACATACATAGTCACACTCACACACACCTGAAAATATACACACACATAGTCACACTCACACACACCTGAAAATATATACACACATAGTCACACTCACACACACCTGAAAATATACACACACATAGTCACACTCACACACCTGAAAATATATACACACATAGTCACACTCACACACACCTGAAAATATACACACACATAGTCACACTCACACACAACTGAAAATATATACACACATAGTCACACTCACACACACCTGAAAATATACACACACATAGTCACACTCACACACCTGAAAATATACACACACATAGTCACACTCACACACACCTGAAAATATACACACACATAGTCACACTCACACACACCTGAAAATATATACACACATAGTCACACTCACACACCTGAAAATATAAACACAGTCACACTCACAAACACCTGAAAATATATACACATAGTCACACTCACACACACCTGAAAATATATACACATAGTCACACTCACACACACCTGAAAATATATACACATAGTCACACTCACACACACCTGAAAATATATACACATAGTCACACTCACACACACCTGAAAATATATACACACATAGTCACACTCACACACACTTGAAAATATACACACACATACACACACACACACCTGAAAATATACACACACATAGTCACACTCACACACCTGAAAATATATACACATAGTCACACTCACACAAACCTGAAAATATACACACACATAGTCACACTCACACACACCTGAAAATATATACACATAGTCACACTCACACACACCTGAAAATATATACACACATAGTCACACTCACACACACCTGAAAATATACACACACATACACACACACACACCTGAAAATATACACACACATAGTCACACTCACACACACCTGAAAATATACACACACATAGTCACACTCACACACACCTGAAAATATATACACACATAGTCACACTCACACACCTGAAAATATAAACACAGTCACACTCACACACACCTGAAAATATATACACACATAGTCACACTCACACACCTGAAAATATAAACACAGTCACACTCACACACACCTGAAAATATATACACATAGTCACACTCACACACACCTGAAAATATATACACATAGTCACACTCACACACACCTGAAAATATATACACATAGTCACACTCACACACACCTGAAAATATATACAAATAGTCACACTCACACACACCTGAAAATATATACACATAGTCACACTCACACACACCTGAAAATATATACACACATAGTCACACTCACACACACCTGAAAATATATACACATAGTCACACTCACACACCCCTGAAAATATACACACACATAGTCACACTCACACACACCTGAAAATATATACACACATAGTCACACTCACACACACCTTAAAATATACACACACATAGTCACACTCACACACACCTGAAAATATACACACACATAGTCACACTCACACACCTGAAAATATATACACATAGTCACACTCACACACACCTGAAAATATACACACACATAGTCACACTCACACACACCTGAAAATATATACACATAGTCACACTCACACACACCTGAAAATATATACACACATAGTCACACTCACACACACCTGAAAATATACACACACATACACACACACACACCTGAAAATATACACATACATAGTCACACTCACACACACCTGAAAATATACACACACATAGTCACACTCACACACACCTGAAAATATACACATACATAGTCACACTCACACACACCTGAAAATATACACACACATAGTCACACTCACACACACCTGAAAATATATACACACATAGTCACACTCACACACACCTGAAAATATACACACACATAGTCACACTCACACACCTGAAAATATATACACACATAGTCACACTCACACACACCTGAAAATATACACACACATAGTCACAGTCACACACCTGAAAATATATACACACATAGTCACACTCACACACACCTGAAAATATACACACACATACACACACACACACCTGAAAATATACACACACATAGTCACACTCACACACCTGAAAATATATACACACATAGTCACACTCACACACACCTGAAAATATACACACACATAGTCACACTCACACACCTGAAAATATATACACATAGTCACACTCACACACACCTGAAAATATACACACACATAGTCACACTCACACACACCTGAAAATATATACACACATAGTCACACTCACACACCTGAAAATATAAACACAGTCACACTCACACACACCTGAAAATATATACACATAGTCACACTCACACACACCTGAAAATATATACACATAGTCACACTCACACACACCTGAAAATATATACACATAGTCACACTCACACACACCTGAAAATATATACAAATAGTCACACTCACACACACCTGAAAATATATACACATAGTCACACTCACACACACCTGAAAATATATACACACATAGTCACACTCACACACACCTGAAAATATATACACATAGTCACACTCACACACCCCTGAAAATATACACACACATAGTCACACTCACACACACCTGAAAATATATACACACATAGTCACACTCACACACACCTGAAAATAAACACACACATAGTCACACTCACACACACCTGAAAATATATACACACATAGTCACACTCACACACCTGAAAATATATACACATAGTCACACTCACACACACCTGAAAATATACACACACATAGTCACACTCACACACACCTGAAAATATATACACATGGTCACACTCACACACACCTGAAAATATATACACACATAGTCACACTCACACACACCTGAAAATATACACACACATACACACACACACACCTGAAAATATACACACACATAGTCACACTCACACACACCTGAAAATATACACACACATAGTCACACTCACACACACCTGAAAATATACACATACATAGTCACACTCACACACACCTGAAAATATACACACACATAGTCACACTCACACACACCTGAAAATATATACACACA
>NW_026870356.1:105000-147500 GCF_963584025.1 Labrus mixtus
TTGGTTATGATGTCTTGATTTGGTTATGATGTCTTGATTTGGTTATGATGTCTTGATTTAGTTGTGATGTCTTTATTTGGTTATGATGTCTTGATTTAGTTATGATGTCTTGATTTGATTGTGATGTTTTGATTTGATTGTGATGTCTTGATTTGGTTGTGGTGTTTTGATTTGGTTGTGATGTCTTGATTTGGTTGTGGTGTCTTGATTTGGTTGTGATGTCTTGATTTGGTTGTGATGTCTTGATTTGGTTGTGGTGTCTTGATTTGGTTGTGATGTCTTGATTTGGTTGTGATGTCTTGATTTGGTTGTGGTGTCTTGATTTGGTTGTGATGTCTTGATTTGGTTGTGATGTCTTGATTTGGTTGTGATGTCTTGATTTAGTTGTGATGTCTTGATTTAGTTGTGGTGTCTTGATTTGGTTGTGATGTCTTGATTTGGTTGTGATGTCTTTATTTGGTTGTGATGTCTTGATTTGGTTGTGATGTCTTTATTTGGTTGTGATGTCTTGATTTGGTTGTGATGTTTTGATTTGGTTGTGGTGTTTTGATTTGGTTGTCATGTCTTGATTTAGTTGTGGTGTCTTGATTTGGTTGTGATGTCTTGATTTAGTTGTGGTGTCTTGATTTGGTTGTGATGTCTTGATTTGGTTGTGATGTCTTTATTTGGTTGTGATGTCTTGATTTGGTTGTGGTGTCTTGATTTGGTTGTGATGTTTTGATTTAGTTGTGATGTTTTGATTTGGTTGTGGTGTTTTGATTTGGTTGTCATGTCTTGATTTAGTTGTGGTGTCTTGATTTGGTTGTGATGTCTTGATTTGGTTGTGATGTCTTTATTTGGTTGTGATGTCTTGATTTGGTTGTGGTGTTTTGATTTAGTTGTGGTGTCCTGATTTAGTTGTGATGTCTTGATTTGGTTGTGATGTCTTGATTTGGTTGTGGTGTCTTGATTTGGTTGTCATGTCTTGATTTGGTTGTGATGTCTTGATGTGGTTGTCATGTCTTGATTTGGTTGTGATGTCTTGATTTGGTTGTGATGTTTTGATTTGGTTGTGATGTCTTGATTTGGTTGTGATGTCTCGATTTGGTTGTGATGTCTTTATTTGGTTGTGATGTCTTGATTTGGTTGTGGTGTCTTGATTTGGTTGTCATGTCTTGATTTGGTTGTGGTGTCTTGATTTAGTTGTGGTGTCTTGATGTGGTTATGATGTCTTGATTTGGTTGTGATGTCTTAAATTTGGTTGTGGTGTCTTGATTTGGTTGTGATGTCTTGATTTGGTTGTGATGTCTTAAATTTGGTTGTGGTGTCTTGATTTGGTTGTGATGTCTTGATTTGGTTGTGGTGTCTTGATTTGGTTGTGGTGTCTTGATTTGGTTGTGATGTCTTGATTTGGTTGTGATGTCTTGATTTAGTTATTGTGTCTTTATTTGGTTGTGATGTCTTGATTTGGTTGTGGTGTCTTGATTTGGTTGTCATGTCTTGATTTGGTTGTCATGTCTTGATTTGGTTGTGGTGTCTTGATGTGGTTATGATGTCTTGATTTGGTTGTGATGTCTTAAATTTGGTTGTGGTGTCTTGATTTGGTTGTGATGTCTTGATTTGGTTGTGATGTCTTAAATTTGGTTGTGGTGTCTTGATTTGGTTGTGATGTCTTGATTTGGTTGTGGTGTCTTGATTTGGTTGTGGTGTCTTGATTTGGTTGTGATGTCTTGATTTGGTTGTGATGTCTTGATTTAGTTATTGTGTCTTTATTTGGTTGTCATGTCTTGATGTGGTTATGATGTCTTGATTTGGTTGTGATGTCTTGATTTGGTTGTCATGTCTTGATTTGGTTTTGATGTCTTTATTTGGTTATGATGTCTTGATTTGGTTGTCATGTCTTGATTTAGTTGTGATGTTTGGTTGGTTGACTTTGTTGATGGATATTTTCTGCAGCAATTGTTTCCTTAAAGCTCCTGTGAGGTAAGAGGTCAAACTCTGTCTCCAGGGGATGCTTAGTGTGACACAAAGGTTTTTAGTTGTACGGTGTTAAGCTCTCAGGTTCACAGTCATTTTGTCTTAAGTGGAAATCATCCTTTGTAATTAGCATTTAAAATCAAACGTCATTATATATAAAGAGGTAAAATAAGTGTATAAAGAAGTTTTTTATAAACATGTTTGCATGATTGTTATCCTAATTTACCTTACACACATTTACGCCATCATAAGAATTGTTTTGTATCCCAGCTCCATTGGTTGCCTGATAAATCATTCAACAAAAATAGCTATTGTAGCTTTTTTTAACACTTTATCATACTTATGGTATTATAGAAACTATCCCTTCATCCGGTGTATCCTCTGGAGTAACTAGGGTTCTTCTTAAAAGCAGGAGATATGGTGACTACACACCATCTTTATATGACTGAAATACATTAAAAAAACTACAACAGGCTGTATAGCTGATATACAAATAGACTATATGATGTATATTTAATTTCTAAGAACTCAAGGTTATATATATCAATACTGTTTTTTAGTTCATTAATATTTCAAAACTGATGTCAAGACAATGCTTTAATTTTTTAGAATGAAATAGAAACAATGTCATAGGTGACAATATTGTTTAAAGCAACGGGTTGACTCTGAGTGTCATCATATAAATCATATGTAAGATAGAAAATATGAGACAAAAAGTATTAGGAATAACTATAAAATGTTTAATTATATATATATTACAGAATACAATGATATTGTGTCTTGTTGTCTTAAGTCTTAATTTATTGTTTGTGGCCACCTCCTCCCACATACACATCCATAGGGCCCCATTGTACCAGGTCGCCCTGAAATCCTGGCTGCACTAGTTTCCTGTTAGGGGCTGGTGACAGCATAGAGTCAAGTGAAAAGTCAAATAACTTGCTTTTATGTTGAGATAACAGTCTAAAGAAGATAAAAGTGACATATTTTAATGTTTGGTGTCCTTACTTAAAACATGACAGACTTTGATATACATACCTTTTGAATTTTTGTTTGAATTTTCAATTTCCGCCTGAACTACATGTGTGTTTAAGTGTGAAAAATTAAAAAATTAAAAATGGTATTGATAACAACTTTGCATAATTGTAACTAATAACTATCTGTGAACATCCTGTCCAAATTTGGTGAAATTCTGATTCTGATTCCCAGAGATACATGTGATAAGGCTAGAGCTGTCACTTTTGGAGAAGCCCTAATTTGACCTATTTTCGTTTTTTGGTAAGATGCATAAAACATCCAAAAAAAGTTATTTTGCAGTAAAATATTTTTATACAACTATCCGTTTCATAAACTAGACATGTTCAAGTTATGAAAAAATATGGTTGTGCTTTGTTCTACCTTGGGTAGGGGTCTCTCAACTTTTAGGGGCCCAAGTTCTTGTACTATATTGTTTATGGTGAGAAGGCAGACTCAGAGGCATTTTCTCATCATTGGGGGGTTTGTAGACGGACTAGAGACACATGTTAGAGTTAGAGAAACATGCTACTAATTAGCATGCTAAAAAGCAGCTACTTATTGGTGAATATGGTGACCTTAATTCAATGTGTGACTAAAAAGCATCCAGAAAAATAAAACAAGATTAAGTGAATGCAAAGCACATTCAATATTTACTGTCTTTACCCCACATGTTCTGGCCTCCTGTTGGCCATACCAAAGTGTTTAACGTCTCGGTCAGGATCAAACTGTTTAGTGTCACACGCTGAGTCATGTCTATGTTTGTTGCAGGTCCGTCTATGGACTCTCTGCGTGGGACACACTGTGGGCTTCTCTGTGCTCTTCACTAAAGCGTGGTGTGTTCACTCAGTCTGCAGCGTCAAACACACGGTAAAGCACTTCGGTAAAACACATCTAGTATGTGATGGGAGTAACTGATGGAGAACTTCAGAGTGTGATGATGTTTGTCTCTGTCTGTGCAGCCGACTCGTCTGCAGCAGAACGGTCTACTGATGCTGTGTCTGATCCTGCTGGACGTGCTGGTTTTGGTCTCCTGGCAAATCCTGGACCCCCTGAGACGGGTGGAGCTGCAGCAGAGCTTACAGGTGACAATGACGGGATGAGCTCACACAGGTGTCTTCTTCAGGTGGAGGGAGGAGTAACATGGACCATCAAATGAACAATTGTTGGGTTGATGTTAAATTGAATTGAAAACTCTAATAATTTGACTTTTATTTTGAAATAAAATACAATTAAAAGTGCTGTAATTAGCCTGTAAAGAATTAAAGACACTAAATTAAACTAGTAAGAGCACAATGATTCCCTTAGTACTATTACTATATGTATATTATGGGCTGCATGGTGCTGCAGGAGTTAGCGCTGCTCCCTCACAGCGAGAAGCTTCCTCGTTCCCTGTGATTGGATCGCTGGATAAAATCGTATTTCCTGCATTTCCAACATTTCCAGTATCGCCGCTGTTTTCTAAATTCTGCTGAAGGAAGAACGCTACAAACCGGTATAATCAACTGCTGCTCGATTTTTATCAACTCCGACTCCAACATGATGCGCTCGGTTTCAGTCGCCATAGTTTCCTGTACACAAGCAGGCAGAGAATATGACGGATCTGAAAACTGCCAGCTCGTGTTTATCAGCAAAGAAGTGCAGAGCCTCACAGACTCACCAACGCACAAGTAGTGCTCACGATGGCGTGTGCCACTTTGGTGTAGCTACAGATTTGATGCAGGAGTATAAACCAGGCCTGTCATGTCAGACTGATGAAGCCATACCAGCAGCAGCTCCAACACATGACTGGAGCCAGGCAGAGGACGCCAAGGTTAGCCAGGAGGCTACAGCTAACTGTTTAAAGAAAACAACCTATAAAGCTGTTTCTTCTTCTGGTGAGCAGATAAAACAAACCATGTTTAAACAGGAGGCTGGTCTGTGGAGTCCTCCCCTCAGAGGTTTGTTTAGGCCCAGCAAAGACCACCCCAACCCATAATCCTGCTGCAGACACACCTGTAGAGGAGAGTATAAAGAGTGTGGACTGAGCTGAGTCCAGCATCAAGCTTCAAGGAGTCTCTCCACAGCAGCTCTCCACAGAAGCTCCACAGCCACCCTGAACATGACTCCGTCTGCCAGCCTGCTGCTGCTGCTCCTGCTTGGCCTCTCTCAGGCTCTTCCTCTTCAGGAGGAAGGAAGCGCAGAAGAAGAAGAAACAATCCCAGACGGCGTGGACATCACCACCAGGATTCTGACCTCCAACAACGGCACAGACGAGATCCTGCTGGAAGGAGACCTGCTGGCTCCCAGAACCAGAAACGCCATGATGTGCTGGTCCCAGAGCTGCCTGTGGAGGAAAGCCTCCACCGGCCTGGTGATGATCCCCTTCACCGTGAACAGCCAGTTCACCAGCGGGGAAAGGCAGAAGATCGACTACGCCATGAAGGAGTTCCACAGCAGAACCTGCCTCCGCTTCGTCCCCCGTAAGAACGAGTACGACTACATCAGCATCGAGAACGAAGCGGGATGTTTCTCCAATCTGGGCAGAACGGGAGGCAGACAGGTGCTGTCTCTCAACAGGCAGGGCTGCCTCTACCACGGCATCATCCAGCACGAGATCAACCACGCTCTGGGCTTCCAGCACGAGCAGTCCAGGAGCGACCGCGACAACTACGTCCGGATCAACTGGGAGAACATCGACCCACAGAGGGCCGGCAACTTCCACAAGGCGTCCACCAACAACCTGAACACTCCCTACGACTACTCCTCCATCATGCACTATGGAAAAACAGCCTTCTCCATCCAGTACGGCAAGGACTCCATCACCCCCATCCCCGACTCCAACGTCCAGATCGGCCAGAGGCAGGGCATGTCCTACTGGGACATCATGAGGATCAACCTGCTGTACGGCTGCAAATAAACGCTGAAGCTAAACGCAGAAAATGATAAAGAATCAGATTTTTCACTGTTTAGTTTTTAATGTTCAGAAAACTGAATATGTAACCTGCATGCCAAAATGATCAGCAATAAAAAATCTATGCAAAATAAACACTGTGAAGTCATTTCTGTCTTTGTGCTGCTTGAAAACTTCAGACAAAAGATAAAAAAGTAATGTTTGCAAAGAGGAAATGACATCTTTAGAATCAGACATATTGTGGCTTTAGATACAGACAAAACAACATCATTCAGTAATACCTTTGTTGTACTTCTGGACGGCAGACAGTCTGAGTGGGAAAACAAATGACGACCAGATTGTAGCTTTGTCCGTTGAAACCAAAATTGACTTAAACAGAAAAACCTGTCTCTCCTCACAGCCTTCTCAAAACGACCCATCATCCAGTCTGCTGCTCTCACAGACATTAAACACCATGTTACCTGTCCTCTACGACCAATCAGAGAGGAGCTCTAATCGGTGCCAGATTGACTCTAGGTGTAATCACTCTCACCTCCGCTGGAGTGAACGAGACTCAAGCAGCATGATTCAACAGAGGGAAAAAATACCAAACTTCCTTCTTAAGTCCAAACATATCAAAGACATATACACTCATCGACCACTTTATCAGGTACACCTTGCAAGGACCGGGTTGGACCCCGTTTTGTCTTCAGGACTGCCTTAATTCTTCGTGGCATAGATTCAACAAGGTGCTGGAAACACTGGAAACAGATTTTGGTCCATATTAACATGATAGCATCACACAGTTGCTGCAGATTTGTCGGCTGCACATCCATGAGACGAATCTCCCGTTCCACCACATTCCAAAGGTTGGATTGAGATGTGGTGACTGTGGACGCCGTTTGAGTACAGTGAACTCATCGTCATGTTCAAGAAACCAGTTTGAGATGATGTGAGCTTTGTGACATGGTGTGTTATCCTGCTGGAAGTAGCCATCAGAAGACAGGTACACTGTGGTCATTAAGGGTTGGACATGGTCAGCAACAACGCTCAGGTAGTCTGTGGCGTTTAAACGATGCTCAATCAGTACACAGGGACCTCAGTTTGTAACGAGGGGTTATTTGAGTTACTGTTGTCTTTCTATCAGCTGAAACCAGTCTGACCATTCTCCTCTGACCTCTGACCTCTGGCATCAACAAGAGGACGGCCGCTCACTGGATATTTTTTCGTTTTCTCTGTAAACCCTTGAGATGGTTGTGCATGAAAATCTGAGTAGATTATCAGTTGCTGAAATACTAAAACCAGCCCGTCAGGCACCAACAACCACGTCACGTTCAAAGTCTCTTACTGGCTACTTCCAGCAGGATAACACACCATGTCACAAAGCTCACATCATCTCAAACTGGTTTCTTGAACATGACGATGAGTTCACTGTACTCAAACGGCGTCCACAGTCACCACATCTCAATCCAACCTTTGGAATGTGGTGGAACGGGAGATTCGTCTCATGGATGTGCAGCCGACAAATCTGCAGCAACTGTGTGATGCTATCATGTTAATATGGACCAAAATCTGTTTCCAGTGTTTCCAGCACCTTGTTGAATCTATGCCACGAAGAATTAAGGCAGTCCTGAAGACAAAACGGGGTCCAACCCGGTCCTTGCAAGGTGTACCTGATAAAGTGGTCGATGAGTGTATATGTCTTTGATATGTTTGGACTTAAGAAGGAAGTTTGGTATTTTTTCCCTCTGTTGAATCATGCTGCTTGAGTCTCGTTCACTCCAGCGGAGGTGAGAGTGATTACACCTAGAGTCAATCTGGCACCGATTAGAGCTCCTCTCTGATTGGTCGTAGAGGACAGGTAACATGGTGTTTAATGTCTGTGAGAGCAGCAGACTGGATGATGGGTCGTTTTGAGAAGGCTGTGAGGAGAGACAGGTTTTTCTGTTTAAGTCAATTTTGGTTTCAACGGACAAAGCTACAATCTGGTCGTCATTTGTTTTCCCACTCAGACTGTCTGCCGTCCAGAAGTACAACAAAGGTATTACTGAATGATGTTGTTTTGTCTGTATCTAAAGCCACAATATGTCTGATTCTAAAGATGTCATTTCCTCTTTGCAAACATTACTTTTTTATCTTTTGTCTGAAGTTTTCAAGCAGCACAAAGACAGAAATGACTTCACAGTGTTTATTTTGCATAGATTTTTTATTGCTGATCATTTTGGCATGCAGGTTACATATTCAGTTTTCTGAACATTAAAAACTAAACAGTGAAAAATCTGATTCTTTATCATTTTCTGCGTTTAGCTTCAGCGTTTATTTGCAGCCGTACAGCAGGTTGATCCTCATGATGTCCCAGTAGGACATGCCCTGCCTCTGGCCGATCTGGACGTTGGAGTCGGGGATGGGGGTGATGGAGTCCTTGCCGTACTGGATGGAGAAGGCTGTTTTTCCATAGTGCATGATGGAGGAGTAGTCGTAGGGAGTGTTCAGGTTGTTGGTGGACGCCCTGTGGAAGTTGTAGGCCATCGGTGGGTCGATGTTCTCCCAGTTGATCCGGACGTAGTTGTCGCGGTCGCTCCTGGTCTGCTCGTGCTGGAAGCCCAGAGCGTGGTTGATCTCGTGCTGGATGATGCCGTGGTAGAGGCAGCCCTGCCTGTTGAGAGACAGCACCTGTCTGCCTCCCGTTCTGCCCAGAGCGGAGAAACATCCCGCTTCGTTCTCGATGCTGATGTAGTCGTACTCGTTCTTACGGGGGACGAAGCGGAGGCAGGTTCTGCTGTGGAACTCCTTCATGGCGTAGTCGATCTTCTGCCTTTCCCCGCTGGTGAACTGGCTGTTCACGGTGAAGGGGATCATCACCAGGCCGGTGGAGGCTTTCCTCCACAGGCAGCTCTGGGACCAGCACATCATGGCGTTTCTGGTTCTGGGAGCCAGCAGGTCTCCTTCCAGCAGGATCTCGTCTGTGCCGTTGTTGGAGGTCAGAATCCTGGTGGTGATGTCCACGCCGTCTGGGATTGTTTCTTCTTCTTCTGCGCTTCCTTCCTCCTGAAGAGGAAGAGCCTGAGAGAGGCCAAGCAGGAGCAGCAGCAGCAGGCTGGCAGACGGAGTCATGTTCAGGGTGGCTGTGGAGCTTCTGTGGAGAGCTGCTGTGGAGAGACTCCTTGAAGCTTGATGCTGGACTCAGCTCAGTCCACACTCTTTATACTCTCCTCTACAGGTGTGTCTGCAGCAGGATTATGGGTTGGGGTGGTCTTTGCTGGGCCTAAACAAACCTCTGAGGGGAGGACTCCACAGACCAGCCTCCTGTTTAAACATGGTTTGTTTTATCTGCTCACCAGAAGAAGAAACAGCTTTATAGGTTGTTTTCTTTAAACAGTTAGCTGTAGCCTCCTGGCTAACCTTGGCGTCCTCTGCCTGGCTCCAGTCATGTGTTGGAGCTGCTGCTGGTATGGCTTCATCAGTCTGACATGACAGGCCTGGTTTATACTCCTGCATCAAATCTGTAGCTACACCAAAGTGGCACACGCCATCGTGAGCACTACTTGTGCGTTGGTGAGTCTGTGAGGCTCTGCACTTCTTTGCTGATAAACACGAGCTGGCAGTTTTCAGATCCGTCATATTCTCTGCCTGCTTGTGTACAGGAAACTATGGCGACTGAAACCGAGCGCATCATGTTGGAGTCGGAGTTGATAAAAATCGAGCAGCAGTTGATTATACCGGTTTGTAGCGTTCTTCCTTCAGCAGAATTTAGAAAACAGCGGCGATACTGGAAATGTTGGAAATGCAGGAAATACGATTTTATCCAGCGATCCAATCACAGGGAACGAGGAAGCTTCTCGCTGTGAGGGAGCAGCGCTAACTCCTGCAGCACCATGCAGCCCATAATATACATATAGTAATAGTACTAAGGGAATCATTGTGCTCTTACTAGTTTAATTTAGTGTCTTTAATTCTTTACAGGCTAATTACAGCACTTTTAATTGTATTTTATTTCAAAATAAAAGTCAAATTATTAGAGTTTTCAATTCAATTTAACATCAACCCAACAATTGTTCATTTGATGCATCAATTAAGGAACTACAATGTGTTTGCTAACCTCTATGCCCCCCCCCCCCGCCCCCCCTGTGCAGCTGGACCCCAGAACGCCTTCCCCTCTTTCCCCCCTTACGGGCGATATTCAGAACAACACGTGGACCTCGAGTGTGGTTGTTATGAGGCGTACCGTCTCCAAGGCAAAAATGTAGATTTCTGAGAGATGTTGATGTTCGAGGCTGAGAAGAGGGAGCACATTCCTCTCGCTCAGGAGTCAGTGTTAAAGAAAACTGAATGTTTACGATATACTCTCACCGGACACTTTATTAGGTTCAGCTGTTCAACTGCTCATTAATGCAAATATCTAATCAGCCAATCACATGGCAGCAACTCAATGCATTAAGCCATGTAGACACGGTCAAGACGATCTTCTGAAGTTCAAACTGAGCATCAGAATTGGAAAAAAGTTGATTTAAGAGACTTTGAACGTGGCGTGGTTGTTGGTGCCTGACGGGCTGGTTTGAGTATTTCAGCAACTGATAATCTACTCAGATTTTCATGCACAACCATCTCAAGGGTTTACAGAGAAAACGAAAAAATATCCAGTGAGCGGCCGTCCTCTTGTTGATGCCAGAGGTCAGAGGTCAGAGGAGAATGGTCAGACTGGTTTCAGCTGATAGAAAGACAACAGTAACTCAAATAACCCCTCGTTACAAACTGAGGTCCCTGTGTACTGATTGAGCATCGTTTAAACGCCACAGACTACCTGAGCGTTGTTGCTGACCATGTCCAACCCTTAATGACCACAGTGTACCTGTCTTCTGATGGCTACTTCCAGCAGGATAACACACCATGTCACAAAGCTCACATCATCTCAAACTGGTTTCTTGAACATGACGATGAGTTCACTGTACTCAAACGGCGTCCACAGTCACCACATCTCAATCCAACCTTTGGAATGTGGTGGAACGGGAGATTCGTCTCATGGATGTGCAGCCGACAAATCTGCAGCAACTGTGTGATGCTATCATGTTAATATGGACCAAAATCTGTTTCCAGTGTTTCCAGCACCTTGTTGAATCTATGCCACGAAGAATTAAGGCAGTCCTGAAGACAAAACGGGGTCCAACCCGGTCCTTGCAAGGTGTACCTGATAAAGTGGTCGATGAGTGTATATGTCTTTGATATGTTTGGACTTAAGAAGGAAGTTTGGTATTTTTTCCCTCTGTTGAATCATGCTGCTTGAGTCTCGTTCACTCCAGCGGAGGTGAGAGTGATTACACCTAGAGTCAATCTGGCACCGATTAGAGCTCCTCTCTGATTGGTCGTAGAGGACAGGTAACATGGTGTTTAATGTCTGTGAGAGCAGCAGACTGGATGATGGGTCGTTTTGAGAAGGCTGTGAGGAGAGACAGGTTTTTCTGTTTAAGTCAATTTTGGTTTCAACGGACAAAGCTACAATCTGGTCGTCATTTGTTTTCCCACTCAGACTGTCTGCCGTCCAGAAGTACAACAAAGGTATTACTGAATGATGTTGTTTTGTCTGTATCTAAAGCCACAATATGTCTGATTCTAAAGATGTCATTTCCTCTTTGCAAACATTACTTTTTTATCTTTTGTCTGAAGTTTTCAAGCAGCACAAAGACAGAAATGACTTCACAGTGTTTATTTTGCATAGATTTTTTATTGCTGATCATTTTGGCATGCAGGTTACATATTCAGTTTTCTGAACATTAAAAACTAAACAGTGAAAAATCTGATTCTTTATCATTTTCTGCGTTTAGCTTCAGCGTTTATTTGCAGCCGTACAGCAGGTTGATCCTCATGATGTCCCAGTAGGACATGCCCTGCCTCTGGCCGATCTGGACGTTGGAGTCGGGGATGGGGGTGATGGAGTCCTTGCCGTACTGGATGGAGAAGGCTGTTTTTCCATAGTGCATGATGGAGGAGTAGTCGTAGGGAGTGTTCAGGTTGTTGGTGGACGCCCTGTGGAAGTTGTAGGCCATCGGTGGGTCGATGTTCTCCCAGTTGATCCGGACGTAGTTGTCGCGGTCGCTCCTGGTCTGCTCGTGCTGGAAGCCCAGAGCGTGGTTGATCTCGTGCTGGATGATGCCGTGGTAGAGGCAGCCCTGCCTGTTGAGAGACAGCACCTGTCTGCCTCCCGTTCTGCCCAGAGCGGAGAAACATCCCGCTTCGTTCTCGATGCTGATGTAGTCGTACTCGTTCTTACGGGGGACGAAGCGGAGGCAGGTTCTGCTGTGGAACTCCTTCATGGCGTAGTCGATCTTCTGCCTTTCCCCGCTGGTGAACTGGCTGTTCACGGTGAAGGGGATCATCACCAGGCCGGTGGAGGCTTTCCTCCACAGGCAGCTCTGGGACCAGCACATCATGGCGTTTCTGGTTCTGGGAGCCAGCAGGTCTCCTTCCAGCAGGATCTCGTCTGTGCCGTTGTTGGAGGTCAGAATCCTGGTGGTGATGTCCACGCCGTCTGGGATTGTTTCTTCTTCTTCTGCGCTTCCTTCCTCCTGAAGAGGAAGAGCCTGAGAGAGGCCGAGCAGGAGCAGCAGCAGCAGGCTGGCAGACGGAGTCATGTTCAGGGTGGCTGTGGAGCTTCTGTGGAGAGCTGCTGTGGAGAGACTCCTTGAAGCTTGATACTGGACTCAGCTCAGTCCACACTCTTTATACTCTCCTCTACAGGTGTGTCTGCAGCAGGATTATGGGTTGGGGTGGTCTTTGCTGGGCCTAAACAAACCTCTGAGGGGAGGACTCCACAGACCAGCCTCCTGTTTAAACATGGTTTGTTTTATCTGCTCACCAGAAGAAGAAACAGCTTTATAGGTTGTTTTCTTTAAACAGTTAGCTGTAGCCTCCTGGCTAACCTTGGCGTCCTCTGCCTGGCTCCAGTCATGTGTTGGAGCTGCTGCTGGTATGGCTTCATCAGTCTGACATGACAGGCCTGGTTTATACTCCTGCATCAAATCTGTAGCTACACCAAAGTGGCACACGCCATCGTGAGCACTACTTGTGCGTTGGTGAGTCTGTGAGGCTCTGCACTTCTTTGCTGATAAACACGAGCTGGCAGTTTTCAGATCCGTCATATTCTCTGCCTGCTTGTGTACAGGAAACTATGGCGACTGAAACCGAGCGCATCATGTTGGAGTCGGAGTTGATAAAAATCGAGCAGCAGTTGATTATACCGGTTTGTAGCGTTCTTCCTTCAGCAGAATTTAGAAAACAGCGGCGATACTGGAAATGTTGGAAATGCAGGAAATACGATTTTATCCAGCGATCCAATCACAGGGAACGAGGAAGCTTCTCGCTGTGAGGGAGCAGCGCTAACTCCTGCAGCACCATGCAGCCCATAATATACATATAGTAATAGTACTAAGGGAATCATTGTGCTCTTACTAGTTTAATTTAGTGTCTTTAATTCTTTACAGGCTAATTACAGCACTTTTAATTGTATTTTATTTCAAAATAAAAGTCAAATTATTAGAGTTTTCAATTCAATTTAACATCAACCCAACAATTGTTCATTTGATGCATCAATTAAGGAACTACAATGTGTTTGCTAACCTCTATGCCCCCCCCCCCGCCCCCCCTGTGCAGCTGGACCCCAGAACGCCTTCCCCTCTTTCCCCCCTTACGGGCGATATTCAGAACAACACGTGGACCTCGAGTGTGGTTGTTATGAGGCGTACCGTCTCCAAGGCAAAAATGTAGATTTCTGAGAGATGTTGATGTTCGAGGCTGAGAAGAGGGAGCACATTCCTCTCGCTCAGGAGTCAGTGTTAAAGAAAACTGAATGTTTACGATATACTCTCACCGGACACTTTATTAGGTTCAGCTGTTCAACTGCTCATTAATGCAAATATCTAATCAGCCAATCACATGGCAGCAACTCAATGCATTAAGCCATGTAGACACGGTCAAGACGATCTTCTGAAGTTCAAACTGAGCATCAGAATTGGAAAAAAGTTGATTTAAGAGACTTTGAACGTGGCGTGGTTGTTGGTGCCTGACGGGCTGGTTTGAGTATTTCAGCAACTGATAATCTACTCAGATTTTCATGCACAACCATCTCAAGGGTTTACAGAGAAAACGAAAAAATATCCAGTGAGCGGCCGTCCTCTTGTTGATGCCAGAGGTCAGAGGTCAGAGGAGAATGGTCAGACTGGTTTCAGCTGATAGAAAGACAACAGTAACTCAAATAACCCCTCGTTACAAACTGAGGTCCCTGTGTACTGATTGAGCATCGTTTAAACGCCACAGACTACCTGAGCGTTGTTGCTGACCATGTCCAACCCTTAATGATCACAGTGTACCTGTCTTCTGATGGCTACTTCCAGCAGGATAACACACCATGTCACAAAGCTCACATCATCTCAAACTGGTTTCTTGAACATGACGATGAGTTCACTGTACTCAAACGGCGTCCACAGTCACCACATCTCAATCCAACCTTTGGAATGTGGTGGAACGGGAGATTCGTCTCATGGATGTGCAGCCGACAAATCTGCAGCAACTGTGTGATGCTATCATGTTAATATGGACCAAAATCTGTTTCCAGTGTTTCCAGCACCTTGTTGAATCTATGCCACGAAGAATTAAGGCAGTCCTGAAGACAAAACGGGGTCCAACCCGGTCCTTGCAAGGTGTACCTGATAAAGTGGTCGATGAGTGTATATGTCTTTGATATGTTTGGACTTAAGAAGGAAGTTTGGTATTTTTTCCCTCTGTTGAATCATGCTGCTTGAGTCTCGTTCACTCCAGCGGAGGTGAGAGTGATTACACCTAGAGTCAATCTGGCACCGATTAGAGCTCCTCTCTGATTGGTCGTAGAGGACAGGTAACATGGTGTTTAATGTCTGTGAGAGCAGCAGACTGGATGATGGGTCGTTTTGAGAAGGCTGTGAGGAGAGACAGGTTTTTCTGTTTAAGTCAATTTTGGTTTCAACGGACAAAGCTACAATCTGGTCGTCATTTGTTTTCCCACTCAGACTGTCTGCCGTCCAGAAGTACAACAAAGGTATTACTGAATGATGTTGTTTTGTCTGTATCTAAAGCCACAATATGTCTGATTCTAAAGATGTCATTTCCTCTTTGCAAACATTACTTTTTTATCTTTTGTCTGAAGTTTTCAAGCAGCACAAAGACAGAAATGACTTCACAGTGTTTATTTTGCATAGATTTTTTATTGCTGATCATTTTGGCATGCAGGTTACATATTCAGTTTTCTGAACATTAAAAACTAAACAGTGAAAAATCTGATTCTTTATCATTTTCTGCGTTTAGCTTCAGCGTTTATTTGCAGCCGTACAGCAGGTTGATCCTCATGATGTCCCAGTAGGACATGCCCTGCCTCTGGCCGATCTGGACGTTGGAGTCGGGGATGGGGGTGATGGAGTCCTTGCCGTGCTGGATGGAGAAGGCTGTTCTTCCATAGTGCATGATGGAGGAGTAGTCGTAGGGAGTGTTCAGGTTGTTGGTGGACGCCCTGTGGAAGTTGTAGGCCATCGGTGGGTCGATGTTCTCCCAGTTGATCCGGACGTAGTTGTCGCGGTCGCTCCTGGTCTGCTCGTGCTGGAAGCCCAGAGCGTGGTTGATCTCGTGCTGGATGATGCCGTGGTAGAGGCAGCCCTGCCTGTTGAGAGACAGCACCTGTCTGCCTCCCGTTCTGCCCAGAGCGGAGAAACATCCCGCTTCGTTCTCGATGCTGATGTAGTCGTACTCGTTCTTACGGGGGACGAAGCGGAGGCAGGTTCTGCTGTGGAACTCCTTCATGGCGTAGTCGATCTTCTGCCTTTCCCCGCTGGTGAACTGGCTGTTCACGGTGAAGGGGATCATCACCAGGCCGGTGGAGGCTTTCCTCCACAGGCAGCTCTGGGACCAGCACATCATGGCGTTTCTGGTTCTGGGAGCCAGCAGGTCTCCTTCCAGCAGGATCTCGTCTGTGCCGTTGTTGGAGGTCAGAATCCTGGTGGTGATGTCCACGCCGTCTGGGATTGTTTCTTCTTCTTCTGCGCTTCCTTCCTCCTGAAGAGGAAGAGCCTGAGAGAGGCCAAGCAGGAGCAGCAGCAGCAGGCTGGCAGACGGAGTCATGTTCAGGGTGGCTGTGGAGCTTCTGTGGAGAGCTGCTGTGGAGAGACTCCTTGAAGCTTGATGCTGGACTCAGCTCAGTCCACACTCTTTATACTCTCCTCTACAGGTGTGTCTGCAGCAGGATTATGGGTTGGGGTGGTCTTTGCTGGGCCTAAACAAACCTCTGAGGGGAGGACTCCACAGACCAGCCTCCTGTTTAAACATGGTTTGTTTTATCTGCTCACCAGAAGAAGAAACAGCTTTATAGGTTGTTTTCTTTAAACAGTTAGCTGTAGCCTCCTGGCTAACCTTGGCGTCCTCTGCCTGGCTCCAGTCATGTGTTGGAGCTGCTGCTGGTATGGCTTCATCAGTCTGACATGACAGGCCTGGTTTATACTCCTGCATCAAATCTGTAGCTACACCAAAGTGGCACACGCCATCGTGAGCACTACTTGTGCGTTGGTGAGTCTGTGAGGCTCTGCACTTCTTTGCTGATAAACACGAGCTGGCAGTTTTCAGATCCGTCATATTCTCTGCCTGCTTGTGTACAGGAAACTATGGCGACTGAAACCGAGCGCATCATGTTGGAGTCGGAGTTGATAAAAATCGAGCAGCAGTTGATTATACCGGTTTGTAGCGTTCTTCCTTCAGCAGAATTTAGAAAACAGCGGCGATACTGGAAATGTTGGAAATGCAGGAAATACGATTTTATCCAGCGATCCAATCACAGGGAACGAGGAAGCTTCTCGCTGTGAGGGAGCAGCGCTAACTCCTGCAGCACCATGCAGCCCATAATATACATATAGTAATAGTACTAAGGGAATCATTGTGCTCTTACTAGTTTAATTTAGTGTCTTTAATTCTTTACAGGCTAATTACAGCACTTTTAATTGTATTTTATTTCAAAATAAAAGTCAAATTATTAGAGTTTTCAATTCAATTTAACATCAACCCAACAATTGTTCATTTGATGCATCAATTAAGGAACTACAATGTGTTTGCTAACCTCTATGCCCCCCCCCCGCCCCCCCTGTGCAGCTGGACCCCAGAACGCCTTCCCCTCTTTCCCCCCTTACGGGCGATATTCAGAACAACACGTGGACCTCGAGTGTGGTTGTTATGAGGCGTACCGTCTCCAAGGCAAAAATGTAGATTTCTGAGAGATGTTGATGTTCGAGGCTGAGAAGAGGGAGCACATTCCTCTCGCTCAGGAGTCAGTGTTAAAGAAAACTGAATGTTTACGATATACTCTCACCGGACACTTTATTAGGTTCAGCTGTTCAACTGCTCATTAATGCAAATATCTAATCAGCCAATCACATGGCAGCAACTCAATGCATTAAGCCATGTAGACACGGTCAAGACGATCTTCTGAAGTTCAAACTGAGCATCAGAATTGGAAAAAAGTTGATTTAAGAGACTTTGAACGTGGCGTGGTTGTTGGTGCCTGACGGGCTGGTTTGAGTATTTCAGCAACTGATAATCTACTCAGATTTTCATGCACAACCATCTCAAGGGTTTACAGAGAAAACGAAAAAATATCCAGTGAGCGGCCGTCCTCTTGTTGATGCCAGAGGTCAGAGGTCAGAGGAGAATGGTCAGACTGGTTTCAGCTGATAGAAAGACAACAGTAACTCAAATAACCCCTCGTTACAAACTGAGGTCCCTGTGTACTGATTGAGCATCGTTTAAACGCCACAGACTACCTGAGCGTTGTTGCTGACCATGTCCAACCCTTAATGACCACAGTGTACCTGTCTTCTGATGGCTACTTCCAGCAGGATAACACACCATGTCACAAAGCTCACATCATCTCAAACTGGTTTCTTGAACATGACGATGAGTTCACTGTACTCAAACGGCGTCCACAGTCACCACATCTCAATCCAACCTTTGGAATGTGGTGGAACGGGAGATTCGTCTCATGGATGTGCAGCCGACAAATCTGCAGCAACTGTGTGATGCTATCATGTTAATATGGACCAAAATCTGTTTCCAGTGTTTCCAGCACCTTGTTGAATCTATGCCACGAAGAATTAAGGCAGTCCTGAAGACAAAACGGGGTCCAACCCGGTCCTTGCAAGGTGTACCTGATAAAGTGGTCGATGAGTGTATATGTCTTTGATATGTTTGGACTTAAGAAGGAAGTTTGGTATTTTTTCCCTCTGTTGAATCATGCTGCTTGAGTCTCGTTCACTCCAGCGGAGGTGAGAGTGATTACACCTAGAGTCAATCTGGCACCGATTAGAGCTCCTCTCTGATTGGTCGTAGAGGACAGGTAACATGGTGTTTAATGTCTGTGAGAGCAGCAGACTGGATGATGGGTCGTTTTGAGAAGGCTGTGAGGAGAGACAGGTTTTTCTGTTTAAGTCAATTTTGGTTTCAACGGACAAAGCTACAATCTGGTCGTCATTTGTTTTCCCACTCAGACTGTCTGCCGTCCAGAAGTACAACAAAGGTATTACTGAATGATGTTGTTTTGTCTGTATCTAAAGCCACAATATGTCTGATTCTAAAGATGTCATTTCCTCTTTGCAAACATTACTTTTTTATCTTTTGTCTGAAGTTTTCAAGCAGCACAAAGACAGAAATGACTTCACAGTGTTTATTTTGCATAGATTTTTTATTGCTGATCATTTTGGCATGCAGGTTACATATTCAGTTTTCTGAACATTAAAAACTAAACAGTGAAAAATCTGATTCTTTATCATTTTCTGCGTTTAGCTTCAGCGTTTATTTGCAGCCGTACAGCAGGTTGATCCTCATGATGTCCCAGTAGGACATGCCCTGCCTCTGGCCGATCTGGACGTTGGAGTCGGGGATGGGGGTGATGGAGTCCTTGCCGTGCTGGATGGAGAAGGCTGTTCTTCCATAGTGCATGATGGAGGAGTAGTCGTAGGGAGTGTTCAGGTTGTTGGTGGACGCCTTGTGGAAGTTGCCGGCCCTCTGTGGGTCGATGTTCTCCCAGTTGATCCGGACGTAGTTGTCGCGGTCGCTCCTGGACTGCTCGTGCTGGAAGCCCAGAGCGTGGTTGATCTCGTGCTGGATGATGCCGTGGTAGAGGCAGCCCTGCCTGTTGAGAGACAGCACCTGTCTGCCTCCCGTTCTGCCCAGATTGGAGAAACATCCCGCTTCGTTCTCGATGCTGATGTAGTCGTACTCGTTCTTACGGGGGACGAAGCGGAGGCAGGTTTTGCTGTGGAACTCCTTCATGGCGTAGTCGATCTTCTGCCTTTCCCCGCTGGTGAACTGGCTGTTCACGGTGAAGGGGATCATCACCAGGCCGGTGGAGGCTTTCCTCCACAGGCAGCTCTGGGACCAGCACATCATGGCGTTTCTGGTTCTGGGAGCCAGCAGGTCTCCTTCCAGCAGGATCTCGTCTGTGCCGTTGTTGGAGGTCAGAATCCTGGTGGTGATGTCCACGCCGTCTGGGATTGTTTCTTCTTCTTCTGCGCTTCCTTCCTCCTGAAGAGGAAGAGCCTGAGAGAGGCCAAGCAGGAGCAGCAGCAGCAGGCTGGCAGACGGAGTCATGTTCAGGGTGGCTGTGGAGCTTCTGTGGAGAGCTGCTGTGGAGAGACTCCTTGAAGCTTGATGCTGGACTCAGCTCAGTCCACACTCTTTATACTCTCCTCTACAGGTGTGTCTGCAGCAGGATTATGGGTTGGGGTGGTCTTTGCTGGGCCTAAACAAACCTCTGAGGGGAGGACTCCACAGACCAGCCTCCTGTTTAAACATGGTTTGTTTTATCTGCTCACCAGAAGAAGAAACAGCTTTATAGGTTGTTTTCTTTAAACAGTTAGCTGTAGCCTCCTGGCTAACCTTGGCGTCCTCTGCCTGGCTCCAGTCATGTGTTGGAGCTGCTGCTGGTATGGCTTCATCAGTCTGACATGACAGGCCTGGTTTATACTCCTGCATCAAATCTGTAGCTACACCAAAGTGGCACACGCCATCGTGAGCACTACTTGTGCGTTGGTGAGTCTGTGAGGCTCTGCACTTCTTTGCTGATAAACACGAGCTGGCAGTTTTCAGATCCGTCATATTCTCTGCCTGCTTGTGTACAGGAAACTATGGCGACTGAAACCGAGCGCATCATGTTGGAGTCGGAGTTGATAAAAATCGAGCAGCAGTTGATTATACCGGTTTGTAGCGTTCTTCCTTCAGCAGAATTTAGAAAACAGCGGCGATACTGGAAATGTTGGAAATGCAGGAAATACGATTTTATCCAGCGATCCAATCACAGGGAACGAGGAAGCTTCTCGCTGTGAGGGAGCAGCGCTAACTCCTGCAGCACCATGCAGCCCATAATATACATATAGTAATAGTACTAAGGGAATCATTGTGCTCTTACTAGTTTAATTTAGTGTCTTTAATTCTTTACAGGCTAATTACAGCACTTTTAATTGTATTTTATTTCAAAATAAAAGTCAAATTATTAGAGTTTTCAATTCAATTTAACATCAACCCAACAATTGTTCATTTGATGCATCAATTAAGGAACTACAATGTGTTTGCTAACCTCTATGCCCCCCCCCCCGCCCCCCCTGTGCAGCTGGACCCCAGAACGCCTTCCCCTCTTTCCCCCCTTACGGGCGATATTCAGAACAACACGTGGACCTCGAGTGTGGTTGTTATGAGGCGTACCGTCTCCAAGGCAAAAATGTAGATTTCTGAGAGATGTTGATGTTCGAGGCTGAGAAGAGGGAGCACATTCCTCTCGCTCAGGAGTCAGTGTTAAAGAAAACTGAATGTTTACGATATACTCTCACCGGACACTTTATTAGGTTCAGCTGTTCAACTGCTCATTAATGCAAATATCTAATCAGCCAATCACATGGCAGCAACTCAATGCATTAAGCCATGTAGACACGGTCAAGACGATCTTCTGAAGTTCAAACTGAGCATCAGAATTGGAAAAAAGTTGATTTAAGAGACTTTGAACGTGGCGTGGTTGTTGGTGCCTGACGGGCTGGTTTGAGTATTTCAGCAACTGATAATCTACTCAGATTTTCATGCACAACCATCTCAAGGGTTTACAGAGAAAACGAAAAAATATCCAGTGAGCGGCCGTCCTCTTGTTGATGCCAGAGGTCAGAGGTCAGAGGAGAATGGTCAGACTGGTTTCAGCTGATAGAAAGACAACAGTAACTCAAATAACCCCTCGTTACAAACTGAGGTCCCTGTGTACTGATTGAGCATCGTTTAAACGCCACAGACTACCTGAGCGTTGTTGCTGACCATGTCCAACCCTTAATGACCACAGTGTACCTGTCTTCTGATGGCTACTTCCAGCAGGATAACACACCATGTCACAAAGCTCACATCATCTCAAACTGGTTTCTTGAACATGACGATGAGTTCACTGTACTCAAACGGCGTCCACAGTCACCACATCTCAATCCAACCTTTGGAATGTGGTGGAACGGGAGATTCGTCTCATGGATGTGCAGCCGACAAATCTGCAGCAACTGTGTGATGCTATCATGTTAATATGGACCAAAATCTGTTTCCAGTGTTTCCAGCACCTTGTTGAATCTATGCCACGAAGAATTAAGGCAGTCCTGAAGACAAAACGGGGTCCAACCCGGTCCTTGCAAGGTGTACCTGATAAAGTGGTCGATGAGTGTATATGTCTTTGATATGTTTGGACTTAAGAAGGAAGTTTGGTATTTTTTCCCTCTGTTGAATCATGCTGCTTGAGTCTCGTTCACTCCAGCGGAGGTGAGAGTGATTACACCTAGAGTCAATCTGGCACCGATTAGAGCTCCTCTCTGATTGGTCGTAGAGGACAGGTAACATGGTGTTTAATGTCTGTGAGAGCAGCAGACTGGATGATGGGTCGTTTTGAGAAGGCTGTGAGGAGAGACAGGTTTTTCTGTTTAAGTCAATTTTGGTTTCAACGGACAAAGCTACAATCTGGTCGTCATTTGTTTTCCCACTCAGACTGTCTGCCGTCCAGAAGTACAACAAAGGTATTACTGAATGATGTTGTTTTGTCTGTATCTAAAGCCACAATATGTCTGATTCTAAAGATGTCATTTCCTCTTTGCAAACATTACTTTTTTATCTTTTGTCTGAAGTTTTCAAGCAGCACAAAGACAGAAATGACTTCACAGTGTTTATTTTGCATAGATTTTTTATTGCTGATCATTTTGGCATGCAGGTTACATATTCAGTTTTCTGAACATTAAAAACTAAACAGTGAAAAATCTGATTCTTTATCATTTTCTGCGTTTAGCTTCAGCGTTTATTTGCAGCCGTACAGCAGGTTGATCCTCATGATGTCCCAGTAGGACATGCCCTGCCTCTGGCCGATCTGGACGTTGGAGTCGGGGATGGGGGTGATGGAGTCCTTGCCGTACTGGATGGAGAAGGCTGTTTTTCCATAGTGCATGATGGAGGAGTAGTCGTAGGGAGTGTTCAGGTTGTTGGTGGACGCCCTGTGGAAGTTGTAGGCCATCGGTGGGTCGATGTTCTCCCAGTTGATCCGGACGTAGTTGTCGCGGTCGCTCCTGGTCTGCTCGTGCTGGAAGCCCAGAGCGTGGTTGATCTCGTGCTGGATGATGCCGTGGTAGAGGCAGCCCTGCCTGTTGAGAGACAGCACCTGTCTGCCTCCCGTTCTGCCCAGAGCGGAGAAACATCCCGCTTCGTTCTCGATGCTGATGTAGTCGTACTCGTTCTTACGGGGGACGAAGCGGAGGCAGGTTCTGCTGTGGAACTCCTTCATGGCGTAGTCGATCTTCTGCCTTTCCCCGCTGGTGAACTGGCTGTTCACGGTGAAGGGGATCATCACCAGGCCGGTGGAGGCTTTCCTCCACAGGCAGCTCTGGGACCAGCACATCATGGCGTTTCTGGTTCTGGGAGCCAGCAGGTCTCCTTCCAGCAGGATCTCGTCTGTGCCGTTGTTGGAGGTCAGAATCCTGGTGGTGATGTCCACGCCGTCTGGGATTGTTTCTTCTTCTTCTGCGCTTCCTTCCTCCTGAAGAGGAAGAGCCTGAGAGAGGCCAAGCAGGAGCAGCAGCAGCAGGCTGGCAGACGGAGTCATGTTCAGGGTGGCTGTGGAGCTTCTGTGGAGAGCTGCTGTGGAGAGACTCCTTGAAGCTTGATGCTGGACTCAGCTCAGTCCACACTCTTTATACTCTCCTCTACAGGTGTGTCTGCAGCAGGATTATGGGTTGGGGTGGTCTTTGCTGGGCCTAAACAAACCTCTGAGGGGAGGACTCCACAGACCAGCCTCCTGTTTAAACATGGTTTGTTTTATCTGCTCACCAGAAGAAGAAACAGCTTTATAGGTTGTTTTCTTTAAACAGTTAGCTGTAGCCTCCTGGCTAACCTTGGCGTCCTCTGCCTGGCTCCAGTCATGTGTTGGAGCTGCTGCTGGTATGGCTTCATCAGTCTGACATGACAGGCCTGGTTTATACTCCTGCATCAAATCTGTAGCTACACCAAAGTGGCACACGCCATCGTGAGCACTACTTGTGCGTTGGTGAGTCTGTGAGGCTCTGCACTTCTTTGCTGATAAACACGAGCTGGCAGTTTTCAGATCCGTCATATTCTCTGCCTGCTTGTGTACAGGAAACTATGGCGACTGAAACCGAGCGCATCATGTTGGAGTCGGAGTTGATAAAAATCGAGCAGCAGTTGATTATACCGGTTTGTAGCGTTCTTCCTTCAGCAGAATTTAGAAAACAGCGGCGATACTGGAAATGTTGGAAATGCAGGAAATACGATTTTATCCAGCGATCCAATCACAGGGAACGAGGAAGCTTCTCGCTGTGAGGGAGCAGCGCTAACTCCTGCAGCACCATGCAGCCCATAATATACATATAGTAATAGTACTAAGGGAATCATTGTGCTCTTACTAGTTTAATTTAGTGTCTTTAATTCTTTACAGGCTAATTACAGCACTTTTAATTGTATTTTATTTCAAAATAAAAGTCAAATTATTAGAGTTTTCAATTCAATTTAACATCAACCCAACAATTGTTCATTTGATGCATCAATTAAGGAACTACAATGTGTTTGCTAACCTCTATGCCCCCCCCCCCCGCCCCCCCTGTGCAGCTGGACCCCAGAACGCCTTCCCCTCTTTCCCCCCTTACGGGCGATATTCAGAACAACACGTGGACCTCGAGTGTGGTTGTTATGAGGCGTACCGTCTCCAAGGCAAAAATGTAGATTTCTGAGAGATGTTGATGTTCGAGGCTGAGAAGAGGGAGCACATTCCTCTCGCTCAGGAGTCAGTGTTAAAGAAAACTGAATGTTTACGATATACTCTCACCGGACACTTTATTAGGTTCAGCTGTTCAACTGCTCATTAATGCAAATATCTAATCAGCCAATCACATGGCAGCAACTCAATGCATTAAGCCATGTAGACACGGTCAAGACGATCTTCTGAAGTTCAAACTGAGCATCAGAATTGGAAAAAAGTTGATTTAAGAGACTTTGAACGTGGCGTGGTTGTTGGTGCCTGACGGGCTGGTTTGAGTATTTCAGCAACTGATAATCTACTCAGATTTTCATGCACAACCATCTCAAGGGTTTACAGAGAAAACGAAAAAATATCCAGTGAGCGGCCGTCCTCTTGTTGATGCCAGAGGTCAGAGGTCAGAGGAGAATGGTCAGACTGGTTTCAGCTGATAGAAAGACAACAGTAACTCAAATAACCCCTCGTTACAAACTGAGGTCCCTGTGTACTGATTGAGCATCGTTTAAACGCCACAGACTACCTGAGCGTTGTTGCTGACCATGTCCAACCCTTAATGACCACAGTGTACCTGTCTTCTGATGGCTACTTCCAGCAGGATAACACACCATGTCACAAAGCTCACATCATCTCAAACTGGTTTCTTGAACATGACGATGAGTTCACTGTACTCAAACGGCGTCCACAGTCACCACATCTCAATCCAACCTTTGGAATGTGGTGGAACGGGAGATTCGTCTCATGGATGTGCAGCCGACAAATCTGCAGCAACTGTGTGATGCTATCATGTTAATATGGACCAAAATCTGTTTCCAGTGTTTCCAGCACCTTGTTGAATCTATGCCACGAAGAATTAAGGCAGTCCTGAAGACAAAACGGGGTCCAACCCGGTCCTTGCAAGGTGTACCTGATAAAGTGGTCGATGAGTGTATATGTCTTTGATATGTTTGGACTTAAGAAGGAAGTTTGGTATTTTTTCCCTCTGTTGAATCATGCTGCTTGAGTCTCGTTCACTCCAGCGGAGGTGAGAGTGATTACACCTAGAGTCAATCTGGCACCGATTAGAGCTCCTCTCTGATTGGTCGTAGAGGACAGGTAACATGGTGTTTAATGTCTGTGAGAGCAGCAGACTGGATGATGGGTCGTTTTGAGAAGGCTGTGAGGAGAGACAGGTTTTTCTGTTTAAGTCAATTTTGGTTTCAACGGACAAAGCTACAATCTGGTCGTCATTTGTTTTCCCACTCAGACTGTCTGCCGTCCAGAAGTACAACAAAGGTATTACTGAATGATGTTGTTTTGTCTGTATCTAAAGCCACAATATGTCTGATTCTAAAGATGTCATTTCCTCTTTGCAAACATTACTTTTTTATCTTTTGTCTGAAGTTTTCAAGCAGCACAAAGACAGAAATGACTTCACAGTGTTTATTTTGCATAGATTTTTTATTGCTGATCATTTTGGCATGCAGGTTACATATTCAGTTTTCTGAACATTAAAAACTAAACAGTGAAAAATCTGATTCTTTATCATTTTCTGCGTTTAGCTTCAGCGTTTATTTGCAGCCGTACAGCAGGTTGATCCTCATGATGTCCCAGTAGGACATGCCCTGCCTCTGGCCGATCTGGACGTTGGAGTCGGGGATGGGGGTGATGGAGTCCTTGCCGTGCTGGATGGAGAAGGCTGTTTTTCCATAGTGCATGATGGAGGAGTAGTCGTAGGGAGTGTTCAGGTTGTTGGTGGACGCCCTGTGGAAGTTGTAGGCCATCGGTGGGTCGATGTTCTCCCAGTTGATCCGGACGTAGTTGTCGCGGTCGCTCCTGGTCTGCTCGTGCTGGAAGCCCAGAGCGTGGTTGATCTCGTGCTGGATGATGCCGTGGTAGAGGCAGCCCTGCCTGTTGAGAGACAGCACCTGTCTGCCTCCCGTTCTGCCCAGAGCGGAGAAACATCCCGCTTCGTTCTCGATGCTGATGTAGTCGTACTCGTTCTTACGGGGGACGAAGCGGAGGCAGGTTCTGCTGTGGAACTCCTTCATGGCGTAGTCGATCTTCTGCCTTTCCCCGCTGGTGAACTGGCTGTTCACGGTGAAGGGGATCATCACCAGGCCGGTGGAGGCTTTCCTCCACAGGCAGCTCTGGGACCAGCACATCATGGCGTTTCTGGTTCTGGGAGCCAGCAGGTCTCCTTCCAGCAGGATCTCGTCTGTGCCGTTGTTGGAGGTCAGAATCCTGGTGGTGATGTCCACGCCGTCTGGGATTGTTTCTTCTTCTTCTGCGCTTCCTTCCTCCTGAAGAGGAAGAGCCTGAGAGAGGCCAAGCAGGAGCAGCAGCAGCAGGCTGGCAGACGGAGTCATGTTCAGGGTGGCTGTGGAGCTTCTGTGGAGAGCTGCTGTGGAGAGACTCCTTGAAGCTTGATGCTGGACTCAGCTCAGTCCACACTCTTTATACTCTCCTCTACAGGTGTGTCTGCAGCAGGATTATGGGTTGGGGTGGTCTTTGCTGGGCCTAAACAAACCTCTGAGGGGAGGACTCCACAGACCAGCCTCCTGTTTAAACATGGTTTGTTTTATCTGCTCACCAGAAGAAGAAACAGCTTTATAGGTTGTTTTCTTTAAACAGTTAGCTGTAGCCTCCTGGCTAACCTTGGCGTCCTCTGCCTGGCTCCAGTCATGTGTTGGAGCTGCTGCTGGTATGGCTTCATCAGTCTGACATGACAGGCCTGGTTTATACTCCTGCATCAAATCTGTAGCTACACCAAAGTGGCACACGCCATCGTGAGCACTACTTGTGCGTTGGTGAGTCTGTGAGGCTCTGCACTTCTTTGCTGATAAACACGAGCTGGCAGTTTTCAGATCCGTCATATTCTCTGCCTGCTTGTGTACAGGAAACTATGGCGACTGAAACCGAGCGCATCATGTTGGAGTCGGAGTTGATAAAAATCGAGCAGCAGTTGATTATACCGGTTTGTAGCGTTCTTCCTTCAGCAGAATTTAGAAAACAGCGGCGATACTGGAAATGTTGGAAATGCAGGAAATACGATTTTATCCAGCGATCCAATCACAGGGAACGAGGAAGCTTCTCGCTGTGAGGGAGCAGCGCTAACTCCTGCAGCACCATGCAGCCCATAATATACATATAGTAATAGTACTAAGGGAATCATTGTGCTCTTACTAGTTTAATTTAGTGTCTTTAATTCTTTACAGGCTAATTACAGCACTTTTAATTGTATTTTATTTCAAAATAAAAGTCAAATTATTAGAGTTTTCAATTCAATTTAACATCAACCCAACAATTGTTCATTTGATGCATCAATTAAGGAACTACAATGTGTTTGCTAACCTCTATGCCCCCCCCCCCGCCCCCCCTGTGCAGCTGGACCCCAGAACGCCTTCCCCTCTTTCCCCCCTTACGGGCGATATTCAGAACAACACGTGGACCTCGAGTGTGGTTGTTATGAGGCGTACCGTCTCCAAGGCAAAAATGTAGATTTCTGAGAGATGTTGATGTTCGAGGCTGAGAAGAGGGAGCACATTCCTCTCGCTCAGGAGTCAGTGTTAAAGAAAACTGAATGTTTACGATATACTCTCACCGGACACTTTATTAGGTTCAGCTGTTCAACTGCTCATTAATGCAAATATCTAATCAGCCAATCACATGGCAGCAACTCAATGCATTAAGCCATGTAGACACGGTCAAGACGATCTTCTGAAGTTCAAACTGAGCATCAGAATTGGAAAAAAGTTGATTTAAGAGACTTTGAACGTGGCGTGGTTGTTGGTGCCTGACGGGCTGGTTTGAGTATTTCAGCAACTGATAATCTACTCAGATTTTCATGCACAACCATCTCAAGGGTTTACAGAGAAAACGAAAAAATATCCAGTGAGCGGCCGTCCTCTTGTTGATGCCAGAGGTCAGAGGTCAGAGGAGAATGGTCAGACTGGTTTCAGCTGATAGAAAGACAACAGTAACTCAAATAACCCCTCGTTACAAACTGAGGTCCCTGTGTACTGATTGAGCATCGTTTAAACGCCACAGACTACCTGAGCGTTGTTGCTGACCATGTCCAACCCTTAATGACCACAGTGTACCTGTCTTCTGATGGCTACTTCCAGCAGGATAACACACCATGTCACAAAGCTCACATCATCTCAAACTGGTTTCTTGAACATGACGATGAGTTCACTGTACTCAAACGGCGTCCACAGTCACCACATCTCAATCCAACCTTTGGAATGTGGTGGAACGGGAGATTCGTCTCATGGATGTGCAGCCGACAAATCTGCAGCAACTGTGTGATGCTATCATGTTAATATGGACCAAAATCTGTTTCCAGTGTTTCCAGCACCTTGTTGAATCTATGCCACAAAGAATTAAGGCAGTCCTGAAGACAAAACGGGGTCCAACCCGGTCCTTGCAAGGTGTACCTGATAAAGTGGTCGATGAGTGTATATGTCTTTGATATGTTTGGACTTAAGAAGGAAGTTTGGTATTTTTTCCCTCTGTTGAATCATGCTGCTTGAGTCTCGTTCACTCCAGCGGAGGTGAGAGTGATTACACCTAGAGTCAATCTGGCACCGATTAGAGCTCCTCTCTGATTGGTCGTAGAGGACAGGTAACATGGTGTTTAATGTCTGTGAGAGCAGCAGACTGGATGATGGGTCGTTTTGAGAAGGCTGTGAGGAGAGACAGGTTTTTCTGTTTAAGTCAATTTTGGTTTCAACGGACAAAGCTACAATCTGGTCGTCATTTGTTTTCCCACTCAGACTGTCTGCCGTCCAGAAGTACAACAAAGGTATTACTGAATGATGTTGTTTTGTCTGTATCTAAAGCCACAATATGTCTGATTCTAAAGATGTCATTTCCTCTTTGCAAACATTACTTTTTTATCTTTTGTCTGAAGTTTTCAAGCAGCACAAAGACAGAAATGACTTCACAGTGTTTATTTTGCATAGATTTTTTATTGCTGATCATTTTGGCATGCAGGTTACATATTCAGTTTTCTGAACATTAAAAACTAAACAGTGAAAAATCTGATTCTTTATCATTTTCTGCGTTTAGCTTCAGCGTTTATTTGCAGCCGTACAGCAGGTTGATCCTCATGATGTCCCAGTAGGACATGCCCTGCCTCTGGCCGATCTGGACGTTGGAGTCGGGGATGGGGGTGATGGAGTCCTTGCCGTACTGGATGGAGAAGGCTGTTTTTCCATAGTGCATGATGGAGGAGTAGTCGTAGGGAGTGTTCAGGTTGTTGGTGGACGCCCTGTGGAAGTTGTAGGCCATCGGTGGGTCGATGTTCTCCCAGTTGATCCGGACGTAGTTGTCGCGGTCGCTCCTGGTCTGCTCGTGCTGGAAGCCCAGAGCGTGGTTGATCTCGTGCTGGATGATGCCGTGGTAGAGGCAGCCCTGCCTGTTGAGAGACAGCACCTGTCTGCCTCCCGTTCTGCCCAGAGCGGAGAAACATCCCGCTTCGTTCTCGATGCTGATGTAGTCGTACTCGTTCTTACGGGGGACGAAGCGGAGGCAGGTTCTGCTGTGGAACTCCTTCATGGCGTAGTCGATCTTCTGCCTTTCCCCGCTGGTGAACTGGCTGTTCACGGTGAAGGGGATCATCACCAGGCCGGTGGAGGCTTTCCTCCACAGGCAGCTCTGGGACCAGCACATCATGGCGTTTCTGGTTCTGGGAGCCAGCAGGTCTCCTTCCAGCAGGATCTCGTCTGTGCCGTTGTTGGAGGTCAGAATCCTGGTGGTGATGTCCACGCCGTCTGGGATTGTTTCTTCTTCTTCTGCGCTTCCTTCCTCCTGAAGAGGAAGAGCCTGAGAGAGGCCAAGCAGGAGCAGCAGCAGCAGGCTGGCAGACGGAGTCATGTTCAGGGTGGCTGTGGAGCTTCTGTGGAGAGCTGCTGTGGAGAGACTCCTTGAAGCTTGATGCTGGACTCAGCTCAGTCCACACTCTTTATACTCTCCTCTACAGGTGTGTCTGCAGCAGGATTATGGGTTGGGGTGGTCTTTGCTGGGCCTAAACAAACCTCTGAGGGGAGGACTCCACAGACCAGCCTCCTGTTTAAACATGGTTTGTTTTATCTGCTCACCAGAAGAAGAAACAGCTTTATAGGTTGTTTTCTTTAAACAGTTAGCTGTAGCCTCCTGGCTAACCTTGGCGTCCTCTGCCTGGCTCCAGTCATGTGTTGGAGCTGCTGCTGGTATGGCTTCATCAGTCTGACATGACAGGCCTGGTTTATACTCCTGCATCAAATCTGTAGCTACACCAAAGTGGCACACGCCATCGTGAGCACTACTTGTGCGTTGGTGAGTCTGTGAGGCTCTGCACTTCTTTGCTGATAAACACGAGCTGGCAGTTTTCAGATCCGTCATATTCTCTGCCTGCTTGTGTACAGGAAACTATGGCGACTGAAACCGAGCGCATCATGTTGGAGTCGGAGTTGATAAAAATCGAGCAGCAGTTGATTATACCGGTTTGTAGCGTTCTTCCTTCAGCAGAATTTAGAAAACAGCGGCGATACTGGAAATGTTGGAAATGCAGGAAATACGATTTTATCCAGCGATCCAATCACAGGGAACGAGGAAGCTTCTCGCTGTGAGGGAGCAGCGCTAACTCCTGCAGCACCATGCAGCCCATAATATACATATAGTAATAGTACTAAGGGAATCATTGTGCTCTTACTAGTTTAATTTAGTGTCTTTAATTCTTTACAGGCTAATTACAGCACTTTTAATTGTATTTTATTTCAAAATAAAAGTCAAATTATTAGAGTTTTCAATTCAATTTAACATCAACCCAACAATTGTTCATTTGATGCATCAATTAAGGAACTACAATGTGTTTGCTAACCTCTATGCCCCCCCCCCCCCCCCGCCCCCCCTGTGCAGCTGGACCCCAGAACGCCTTCCCCTCTTTCCCCCCTTACGGGCGATATTCAGAACAACACGTGGACCTCGAGTGTGGTTGTTATGAGGCGTACCGTCTCCAAGGCAAAAATGTAGATTTCTGAGAGATGTTGATGTTCGAGGCTGAGAAGAGGGAGCACATTCCTCTCGCTCAGGAGTCAGTGTTAAAGAAAACTGAATGTTTACGATATACTCTCACCGGACACTTTATTAGGTTCAGCTGTTCAACTGCTCATTAATGCAAATATCTAATCAGCCAATCACATGGCAGCAACTCAATGCATTAAGCCATGTAGACACGGTCAAGACGATCTTCTGAAGTTCAAACTGAGCATCAGAATTGGAAAAAAGTTGATTTAAGAGACTTTGAACGTGGCGTGGTTGTTGGTGCCTGACGGGCTGGTTTGAGTATTTCAGCAACTGATAATCTACTCAGATTTTCATGCACAACCATCTCAAGGGTTTACAGAGAAAACGAAAAAATATCCAGTGAGCGGCCGTCCTCTTGTTGATGCCAGAGGTCAGAGGTCAGAGGAGAATGGTCAGACTGGTTTCAGCTGATAGAAAGACAACAGTAACTCAAATAACCCCTCGTTACAAACTGAGGTCCCTGTGTACTGATTGAGCATCGTTTAAACGCCACAGACTACCTGAGCGTTGTTGCTGACCATGTCCAACCCTTAATGACCACAGTGTACCTGTCTTCTGATGGCTACTTCCAGCAGGATAACACACCATGTCACAAAGCTCACATCATCTCAAACTGGTTTCTTGAACATGACGATGAGTTCACTGTACTCAAACGGCGTCCACAGTCACCACATCTCAATCCAACCTTTGGAATGTGGTGGAACGGGAGATTCGTCTCATGGATGTGCAGCCGACAAATCTGCAGCAACTGTGTGATGCTATCATGTTAATATGGACCAAAATCTGTTTCCAGTGTTTCCAGCACCTTGTTGAATCTATGCCACAAAGAATTAAGGCAGTCCTGAAGACAAAACGGGGTCCAACCCGGTCCTTGCAAGGTGTACCTGATAAAGTGGTCGATGAGTGTATATGTCTTTGATATGTTTGGACTTAAGAAGGAAGTTTGGTATTTTTTCCCTCTGTTGAATCATGCTGCTTGAGTCTCGTTCACTCCAGCGGAGGTGAGAGTGATTACACCTAGAGTCAATCTGGCACCGATTAGAGCTCCTCTCTGATTGGTCGTAGAGGACAGGTAACATGGTGTTTAATGTCTGTGAGAGCAGCAGACTGGATGATGGGTCGTTTTGAGAAGGCTGTGAGGAGAGACAGGTTTTTCTGTTTAAGTCAATTTTGGTTTCAACGGACAAAGCTACAATCTGGTCGTCATTTGTTTTCCCACTCAGACTGTCTGCCGTCCAGAAGTACAACAAAGGTATTACTGAATGATGTTGTTTTGTCTGTATCTAAAGCCACAATATGTCTGATTCTAAAGATGTCATTTCCTCTTTGCAAACATTACTTTTTTATCTTTTGTCTGAAGTTTTCAAGCAGCACAAAGACAGAAATGACTTCACAGTGTTTATTTTGCATAGATTTTTTATTGCTGATCATTTTGGCATGCAGGTTACATATTCAGTTTTCTGAACATTAAAAACTAAACAGTGAAAAATCTGATTCTTTATCATTTTCTGCGTTTAGCTTCAGCGTTTATTTGCAGCCGTACAGCAGGTTGATCCTCATGATGTCCCAGTAGGACATGCCCTGCCTCTGGCCGATCTGGACGTTGGAGTCGGGGATGGGGGTGATGGAGTCCTTGCCGTACTGGATGGAGAAGGCTGTTTTTCCATAGTGCATGATGGAGGAGTAGTCGTAGGGAGTGTTCAGGTTGTTGGTGGACGCCCTGTGGAAGTTGTAGGCCATCGGTGGGTCGATGTTCTCCCAGTTGATCCGGACGTAGTTGTCGCGGTCGCTCCTGGTCTGCTCGTGCTGGAAGCCCAGAGCGTGGTTGATCTCGTGCTGGATGATGCCGTGGTAGAGGCAGCCCTGCCTGTTGAGAGACAGCACCTGTCTGCCTCCCGTTCTGCCCAGAGCGGAGAAACATCCCGCTTCGTTCTCGATGCTGATGTAGTCGTACTCGTTCTTACGGGGGACGAAGCGGAGGCAGGTTCTGCTGTGGAACTCCTTCATGGCGTAGTCGATCTTCTGCCTTTCCCCGCTGGTGAACTGGCTGTTCACGGTGAAGGGGATCATCACCAGGCCGGTGGAGGCTTTCCTCCACAGGCAGCTCTGGGACCAGCACATCATGGCGTTTCTGGTTCTGGGAGCCAGCAGGTCTCCTTCCAGCAGGATCTCGTCTGTGCCGTTGTTGGAGGTCAGAATCCTGGTGGTGATGTCCACGCCGTCTGGGATTGTTTCTTCTTCTTCTGCGCTTCCTTCCTCCTGAAGAGGAAGAGCCTGAGAGAGGCCAAGCAGGAGCAGCAGCAGCAGGCTGGCAGACGGAGTCATGTTCAGGGTGGCTGTGGAGCTTCTGTGGAGAGCTGCTGTGGAGAGACTCCTTGAAGCTTGATGCTGGACTCAGCTCAGTCCACACTCTTTATACTCTCCTCTACAGGTGTGTCTGCAGCAGGATTATGGGTTGGGGTGGTCTTTGCTGGGCCTAAACAAACCTCTGAGGGGAGGACTCCACAGACCAGCCTCCTGTTTAAACATGGTTTGTTTTATCTGCTCACCAGAAGAAGAAACAGCTTTATAGGTTGTTTTCTTTAAACAGTTAGCTGTAGCCTCCTGGCTAACCTTGGCGTCCTCTGCCTGGCTCCAGTCATGTGTTGGAGCTGCTGCTGGTATGGCTTCATCAGTCTGACATGACAGGCCTGGTTTATACTCCTGCATCAAATCTGTAGCTACACCAAAGTGGCACACGCCATCGTGAGCACTACTTGTGCGTTGGTGAGTCTGTGAGGCTCTGCACTTCTTTGCTGATAAACACGAGCTGGCAGTTTTCAGATCCGTCATATTCTCTGCCTGCTTGTGTACAGGAAACTATGGCGACTGAAACCGAGCGCATCATGTTGGAGTCGGAGTTGATAAAAATCGAGCAGCAGTTGATTATACCGGTTTGTAGCGTTCTTCCTTCAGCAGAATTTAGAAAACAGCGGCGATACTGGAAATGTTGGAAATGCAGGAAATACGATTTTATCCAGCGATCCAATCACAGGGAACGAGGAAGCTTCTCGCTGTGAGGGAGCAGCGCTAACTCCTGCAGCACCATGCAGCCCATAATATACATATAGTAATAGTACTAAGGGAATCATTGTGCTCTTACTAGTTTAATTTAGTGTCTTTAATTCTTTACAGGCTAATTACAGCACTTTTAATTGTATTTTATTTCAAAATAAAAGTCAAATTATTAGAGTTTTCAATTCAATTTAACATCAACCCAACAATTGTTCATTTGATGCATCAATTAAGGAACTACAATGTGTTTGCTAACCTCTATGCCCCCCCCCCCCCCCGCCCCCCCTGTGCAGCTGGACCCCAGAACGCCTTCCCCTCTTTCCCCCCTTACGGGCGATATTCAGAACAACACGTGGACCTCGAGTGTGGTTGTTATGAGGCGTACCGTCTCCAAGGCAAAAATGTAGATTTCTGAGAGATGTTGATGTTCGAGGCTGAGAAGAGGGAGCACATTCCTCTCGCTCAGGAGTCAGTGTTAAAGAAAACTGAATGTTTACGATATACTCTCACCGGACACTTTATTAGGTTCAGCTGTTCAACTGCTCATTAATGCAAATATCTAATCAGCCAATCACATGGCAGCAACTCAATGCATTAAGCCATGTAGACACGGTCAAGACGATCTTCTGAAGTTCAAACTGAGCATCAGAATTGGAAAAAAGTTGATTTAAGAGACTTTGAACGTGGCGTGGTTGTTGGTGCCTGACGGGCTGGTTTGAGTATTTCAGCAACTGATAATCTACTCAGATTTTCATGCACAACCATCTCAAGGGTTTACAGAGAAAACGAAAAAATATCCAGTGAGCGGCCGTCCTCTTGTTGATGCCAGAGGTCAGAGGTCAGAGGAGAATGGTCAGACTGGTTTCAGCTGATAGAAAGACAACAGTAACTCAAATAACCCCTCGTTACAAACTGAGGTCCCTGTGTACTGATTGAGCATCGTTTAAACGCCACAGACTACCTGAGCGTTGTTGCTGACCATGTCCAACCCTTAATGACCACAGTGTACCTGTCTTCTGATGGCTACTTCCAGCAGGATAACACACCATGTCACAAAGCTCACATCATCTCAAACTGGTTTCTTGAACATGACGATGAGTTCACTGTACTCAAACGGCGTCCACAGTCACCACATCTCAATCCAACCTTTGGAATGTGGTGGAACGGGAGATTCGTCTCATGGATGTGCAGCCGACAAATCTGCAGCAACTGTGTGATGCTATCATGTTAATATGGACCAAAATCTGTTTCCAGTGTTTCCAGCACCTTGTTGAATCTATGCCACGAAGAATTAAGGCAGTCCTGAAGACAAAACGGGGTCCAACCCGGTCCTTGCAAGGTGTACCTGATAAAGTGGTCGATGAGTGTATATGTCTTTGATATGTTTGGACTTAAGAAGGAAGTTTGGTATTTTTTCCCTCTGTTGAATCATGCTGCTTGAGTCTCGTTCACTCCAGCGGAGGTGAGAGTGATTACACCTAGAGTCAATCTGGCACCGATTAGAGCTCCTCTCTGATTGGTCGTAGAGGACAGGTAACATGGTGTTTAATGTCTGTGAGAGCAGCAGACTGGATGATGGGTCGTTTTGAGAAGGCTGTGAGGAGAGACAGGTTTTTCTGTTTAAGTCAATTTTGGTTTCAACGGACAAAGCTACAATCTGGTCGTCATTTGTTTTCCCACTCAGACTGTCTGCCGTCCAGAAGTACAACAAAGGTATTACTGAATGATGTTGTTTTGTCTGTATCTAAAGCCACAATATGTCTGATTCTAAAGATGTCATTTCCTCTTTGCAAACATTACTTTTTTATCTTTTGTCTGAAGTTTTCAAGCAGCACAAAGACAGAAATGACTTCACAGTGTTTATTTTGCATAGATTTTTTATTGCTGATCATTTTGGCATGCAGGTTACATATTCAGTTTTCTGAACATTAAAAACTAAACAGTGAAAAATCTGATTCTTTATCATTTTCTGCGTTTAGCTTCAGCGTTTATTTGCAGCCGTACAGCAGGTTGATCCTCATGATGTCCCAGTAGGACATGCCCTGCCTCTGGCCGATCTGGACGTTGGAGTCGGGGATGGGGGTGATGGAGTCCTTGCCGTGCTGGATGGAGAAGGCTGTTCTTCCATAGTGCATGATGGAGGAGTAGTCGTAGGGAGTGTTCAGGTTGTTGGTGGACGCCTTGTGGAAGTTGCCGGCCCTCTGTGGGTCGATGTTCTCCCAGTTGATCCGGACGTAGTTGTCGCGGTCGCTCCTGGACTGCTCGTGCTGGAAGCCCAGAGCGTGGTTGATCTCGTGCTGGATGATGCCGTGGTAGAGGCAGCCCTGCCTGTTGAGAGACAGCACCTGTCTGCCTCCCGTTCTGCCCAGATTGGAGAAACATCCCGCTTCGTTCTCGATGCTGATGTAGTCGTACTCGTTCTTACGGGGGACGAAGCGGAGGCAGGTTTTGCTGTGGAACTCCTTCATGGCGTAGTCGATCTTCTGCCTTTCCCCGCTGGTGAACTGGCTGTTCACGGTAAAGGGGATCATCACCAGGCCGGTGGAGGCTTTCCTCCACAGGCAGCTCTGGGACCAGCACATCATGGCGTTTCTGGTTCTGGGAGCCAGCAGGTCTCCTTCCAGCAGGATCTCGTCTGTGCCGTTGTTGGAGGTCAGAATCCTGGTGGTGATGTCCACGCCGTCTGGGATTGTTTCTTCTTCTTCTGCGCTTCCTTCCTCCTGAAGAGGAAGAGCCTGAGAGAGGCCAAGCAGGAGCAGCAGCAGCAGGCTGGCAGACGGAGTCATGTTCAGGGTGGCTGTGGAGCTTCTGTGGAGAGCTGCTGTGGAGAGACTCCTTGAAGCTTGATGCTGGACTCAGCTCAGTCCACACTCTTTATACTCTCCTCTACAGGTGTGTCTGCAGCAGGATTATGGGTTGGGGTGGTCTTTGCTGGGCCTAAACAAACCTCTGAGGGGAGGACTCCACAGACCAGCCTCCTGTTTAAACATGGTTTGTTTTATCTGCTCACCAGAAGAAGAAACAGCTTTATAGGTTGTTTTCTTTAAACAGTTAGCTGTAGCCTCCTGGCTAACCTTGGCGTCCTCTGCCTGGCTCCAGTCATGTGTTGGAGCTGCTGCTGGTATGGCTTCATCAGTCTGACATGACAGGCCTGGTTTATACTCCTGCATCAAATCTGTAGCTACACCAAAGTGGCACACGCCATCGTGAGCACTACTTGTGCGTTGGTGAGTCTGTGAGGCTCTGCACTTCTTTGCTGATAAACACGAGCTGGCAGTTTTCAGATCCGTCATATTCTCTGCCTGCTTGTGTACAGGAAACTATGGCGACTGAAACCGAGCGCATCATGTTGGAGTCGGAGTTGATAAAAATCGAGCAGCAGTTGATTATACCGGTTTGTAGCGTTCTTCCTTCAGCAGAATTTAGAAAACAGCGGCGATACTGGAAATGTTGGAAATGCAGGAAATACGATTTTATCCAGCGATCCAATCACAGGGAACGAGGAAGCTTCTCGCTGTGAGGGAGCAGCGCTAACTCCTGCAGCACCATGCAGCCCATAATATACATATAGTAATAGTACTAAGGGAATCATTGTGCTCTTACTAGTTTAATTTAGTGTCTTTAATTCTTTACAGGCTAATTGCAGCACTTTTAATTGTATTTTATTTCAAAATAAAAGTCAAATTATTAGAGTTTTCAATTCAATTTAACATCAACCCAACAATTGTTCATTTGATGCATCAATTAAGGAACTACAATGTGTTTGCTAACCTCTATGCCCCCCCCCCCCCGCCCCCCCTGTGCAGCTGGACCCCAGAACGCCTTCCCCTCTTTCCCCCCTTACGGGCGATATTCAGAACAACACGTGGACCTCGAGTGTGGTTGTTATGAGGCGTACCGTCTCCAAGGCAAAAATGTAGATTTCTGAGAGATGTTGATGTTCGAGGCTGAGAAGAGGGAGCACATTCCTCTCGCTCAGGAGTCAGTGTTAAAGAAAACTGAATGTTTACGATATACTCTCACCAGACAGGCTGCAGTGTGAAGAGTCCATCAGTATTAACTCATCCATTCATACACATTCACACACTGATGGTAGAGGCTGCAGTGTAAAGAGTCCATCAGTATTAACTCATCCATTCATACACATTCACACACTGATGGTAGAGGCTGCTGAGTAAAGAGTCCATCAGTATTAACTCATCCATTCATACACTACACATTCACATACTGATGGTAGAGGCTGCAGTATAAAGAGTCCATCAGTATTAACTCATCCATTCACACACATTCACACACTGATGGTAGAGGCTGCAGTGTAAAGAGTCCATCAGTATTAACTCATCCATTCACACACATTCACACACTGATGGTAGAGGCTGCTGAGTAAAGAGTCCATCAGTATTAACTCATCCATTCTTACACATTCACACGCTGATGGTAGAGGCTGCTGAGTAAAGAGTCCATCAGTATTAACTCATCCATTCATACACATTCACACACTGATGGTAGAGGCTGCTGAGTAGAGTCCATCAGTATTAACTCATCCATTCATACACATTCACACACTGATGGTAGAGGCTGCTGAGTAAAGAGTCCATCAGTATTAACTCATCCATTCATACACATTCACACACTGATGGTAGAGGCCGCTGAGTAAAGAGTCCGTCAGTATTAACTCATCCATTCATACACATTCACACACTGATGGTAGAGGCTGCTGAGTAAAAAGTCCGTCAGTATTAACTCATCCATTCATACACATTCACACACTGATGGTAGAGGCCGCTGAGTAAAGAGTTCGTCAGTATTAACTCATCCATTCATACACATTCACACTGATGGTATAGGCCGCTGAGTAAAGAGTCCGTCAGTATTAACTCATCCATTTATACACATTCACACACTGATGGTAGAGGCTGCTGAGTAAAGAGTCCATCAGTATTAACTCATCCATTCATACACATTCACACGCTGATGGTAGAGGCCGCTGAGTAAAGAGTCCATCAGTATTAACTCATCCATTCATACACATTCACACACTGACGGTAGAGGCCGCTGAGTAAAGAGTCCGTCAGTATTCACTCATCCATTCATACACATTCACACACTGATGGTAGAGGCCGCTGAGTAAAGAGTCCGTCAGTATTAACTCATCTATTCATCCACATTCACACACTGACGGTAGAGGCTGCTGAGTAAAGAGTCCGTCAGTATTAACTCATCCATTCATCCACATTCACACACTGATGGTAGAGGCCGCTGAGTAAAGAGTCCATCAGTATTAACTCATCCATTCATACACATTCACACACTGATGGTAGAGGCTGCTGAGTAAAGAGTCCGTCAGTATTAACTCATCTATTCATCCACATTCAGACTGATGAAGCAGTGGGAGCAACTTGGGATTAAGTGTCCAAGGACACATCAGACATGTGGCTGCAGGAGCTGGGGATCGATCACCTGACCTTCCGGTTGAGAGATGACAGACTCTACCATTGAACCACAGCCGCTCACTTGTGGTTTGACTGACATATCCTACTTTTTGTTGGGGGTTGGGTCACTCCAAAGCGTTACCAGATGGATCTGATGGGTCATCGAATGATGGTTGGAAGAGATGAAAAAGTCCTCTTGTCAGAAGTATATCTTCCTTTGTCTGAATCCTCGTGTTGTCTTACTCCGTTCACTATCCTGTTTGTATTTGTTTGCAGAGTCACAACAACAAGATGTTAAAGAACCTCTTCTCCGTTTTTGTCTTTCAGAGCGACTTATCTGGGCAGGACGTTGTCCTCCGCCTCTCCTCTGAACGCTGCAGCGGCATCAACATGGAGCTGTGGCTCACTGCTGTCTACGGATACAAAGGCCCCCTGCTGGTCAGAACCTGGAACTACACAAACTAATCACAGCTCATAAATCCATGCTATTTCTCTGCTGTTAGTCGTCAAATGTGCCGTCTGAGGCAATGTCCTCACCTTTGTTTTAGAACATAAAATCATCATAGACTCCACTCCACTTCAACATTTTAGAGCCCTCAGAATTTATTCAGAGATGATCGCAATCTCCACCAAACATATTAAAATGTAGAGATTAACTTTTTGCAGCATTACTTGATGTTTAGCATCCTGAATTGTATCAGTGTTGAGGTTCAAACATTGAACATGTGTGATGAAAGGCTTTATATGTGATGTTTTGATCCAGCAGGTGTCGCCCTTGAGCTCCAACATGAAACCAAAACAACTTGCGCTGCATTGTTGTGTTCGCATGCTAATGCTAGCGATCTTTATTCTGCTCGTATCTTCACACTGCATGTAAATTTACCTGAAATGAGCGTGATCTAGAAACACAGTTAAGCAGTGAGTACAGTATGTTATTCTTCTTTTCTCTAGTCCCTCAATTAAACAACTTTTATACGTGAGGGGAGGAGTCAGCCGGAAGTCCCGGCGATGTAAACAAAGTGAAGATAGGACTCTGAAAACTCTGAAAACATCACAGACAGTGGGACTCGGGTGTTACACCCATTGTAGACAGTCATGACTCACAGAGTTATTTTCAGAGGAGATACTTGATTTATATATTTAAGAGTGAAAAATCACAAATAAAGACTTTAAAGTCGATGGTTTCATTTCAGGGTCTGGGATGTTTTGTGGCGTGGAGCATCAGGTGCGTGCAGGTGGATCACCCTGCGGTCAGCAGCAAACAGCTGACTCTCAGTATGTTTGCTGTGACCGTGTTCAGCGTGTCCGGGGTGACGGGGTCTCTGCTGACGTCCCATAATCCTCCTGTGCAGTTCTGTGTGGTCAGCAGCCTCGTCCTCTGCTGCAACATCTTCACTCTGAGCTGCATGTTCGGCCCAAAGGTCAGCGCGACGCAACGCCAGCAGTTCTGCAGACTGACACACAGTGACAAAAAAACAACGTCCACATCATGTTGATGATGGTTTTTGTTTTCATGTTGTTGCAGTTTGTGTACGTGTGTTTCCATGGCAGCGAGCTGCAGCAGCCTCTGGAGCTGCGGGCTGCAGAAGACGAGGAAGACGAGCAGCTGAGGAGGTTAAACCTGCTGCTGAAGAGTCACACTGAGCAGGTGAGGACGACGTCAACCTGTGACATGACATGCCTCAAAGGGCTGGTTCACTCAAATAATGTTGCTTCTGTTTTTGCAGCTGGATTTAGAAATAGAAACCATCAGCATGCAGCTCTGTGAAGAGTCAGAGTCGGCTGATTCTGACCCAACGCTCCTCAACACGACGAGAGGAAGAAACAATGGTAAACAAAGAAACATGAAATCTTATTATCCAGGGTGTGTTAGCCTAGCTTAGCACAAAGAGTGGAAGCAGGGGGAAACTGCTAGCTCGGCTCCATCAGAAGAAAAACAAACAAACAAAAACTGGATTATAATCAGGGACCAATCAGGTCGCAGCTTTTTATGTTTATTTTTAAACAGTGTTTTCTATTCTGACGCTCTGTTGAGGTTTATAAATGTAGCTTCAGAAAGGTTTAATGAGGCTGTGAGAGCTGTTCAGATCCCGTCATGTTGTAAACTTAAAGATGGCCTCCCTCCATCACAGACAGACTTCTCCCTGTGACTCGCGTGTTCTGTGTCAGCAGGTGAAGGCCGATCTGTGGTGTCGGCTCTGATCTGTTCTGAGGATACAAACTCTGACAGGAAACCTCTGAGTCCAGACGACATCAACTCTCCTGAACAGTGAGTCCAACACAAACACATAAACACACAAACACACAGGATTCAAACAGATAATGTCCACACAGTGATGCCTTCTGTTTGTGTACAGATTCAAAACATCATAGAGAGCTTAAAAGCGCCTACCTTCTCTGGTCCAAACAAATCCAGAGCATTCAGGAGCAGAATCTAAAGTTAGAAGGAGGACATACTGGCTGCTGCATTGTTGTCAGAGAAGCCAGCACTTCAACATGTTTCCTTAATGATCAGATAGTAAGATACCTTTATCATCTCACTCTCTACACAGCTCACTGATTGGACCTTTAGACTTCAAAATATGAACATAAAGTCAAAGTATGGCTTAAAATATGCTTTAATATTTCAAAAACTCAACTCAGAAAGACTTTTCTGACTTCAGACAGAAGACAAACCTAAAAATGGGTGTTTTGTGTTTTGTGTTTTCTGTCAGCGTGCAGCGCCGTCTCTCCGTCCAGCTGCCCATCCTCCATCACTCCTACATGCCCGTCATCGGGGGCGTCAGCGCCAGCAGCTCCAGCC
>NW_026870356.1:157500-182500 GCF_963584025.1 Labrus mixtus
CACACACACAGAGAGACACACACACACTTACTTAACCTGATACCACGCCCACTTGTTTGTTTCAGTTTGTTGTTTATATGAATATTTTGATTCTGTCCCTCAGGGTGACCGATAACTCTCAGTGGTTGATCCATAAAGATGACAATTACGGCGTCTCGTCTCAGACGGTGGTGACCTGGGCGAGTCAGATGACCTTTGACTGGAAGGTGAATCTCTCTGTTTGGATTAATCGTTACAGAGCAAACAGTGTGAGGCTCCCTGATCTGTGTGCTGACGTCTCTGCAGGTTATTGAAGTCGGGGATTTCCAGGTGAGGAAGACCGTCTGGGATTTCGTGCAGAGCGGCGGCTCTGAATATCGGCTTGTGGTCGATAACTGTCACTGGGATTCTCGACGCATGATGAGGCAGTAAACGTGAAGCTTTCTGTCGCTGTTTGATTCCTCTTATTAAAAAAAAAACAAATATAAGATGTAATTTGTTTTTTATTCCTGTGGAGGGAGAAAAGAAAAGTCAGTTTTTTAATTTTCACTGTTTTCTTCAAACATGTTTCTTCTACTGTCCCCGCCTCTTGTTTTATGATTACATGCCTCAAAGTTGCTTTAACCCCGCCCCATTTTAGGTCAAACAGAAATCAGGCCAGAGTAATCCGAGCAGGAGAGTGATTGAGTGCCAGAAAACTCATGGAAAGATAAAGATTGCAGAACTGGGCCCTTTCCGAATACCCACAGTTCAGTAGTCAGTACTTTTCAGTAGGAGTTTCAGTAGACTGAACTCTCGTGGTCATTCAGTGGTCATTTTTTGGGTCCACCTCAGTATACTGAACATTTCAGTATGGATACTAACTTCTTGGTTTCATGCAGTATGGATCGGATTAATCCTTTCAGGAAATTAATTGTATTTTACCCACAATGCTGTGCGAAATTAAACGTAAATCGGCACGTCACGTGCGCCTCCAAGACAAAACAAACGAGCGTGGATTAATTGAATCAATTTTTAATCTAGAGTTAAAGTCCCGACTGAAATCATTACTTTAAATTAACAACAGAAAATATAACAAATATCTGCATTATTATAAAACCTTTCTCCCTCTATTTAAATAATGATTTCACTATTTAAATGTGTCTTTATTGGTTTATTTTATATTTTGTATCTTACTGTCTTTCATTTGTTCTTTATGTACTGTATGTTATTTAGTTATTTAATCTTTTACTTGATTTACTTGTGATATTGTTTTTTGTTTACCTGACTCTATATGAGCATTACTCTTTTTGAATAAAGCTAAACAAAAAAAACAAAAAAACGAGTGAATGCGGCCGGTTCGGGAAAGGTAAATGACACCACTTCCTTACTGAAAGAATCAGACGAAGTAGGAACAAATATCTGCCTGCTGAATAGTAGGTACTGAACAGTAAACAGCAGATAGTAGGTACTAAACAGTAAACAGCAGATAGTAGATACTAAACAGTAAACAGCAGATAGTAGGTACTAAACAGTATACAGCAGATAGTAGGTACTAAACAGTATACAGCAGATAGTAGATACTAAACAGTAAACAGCAGATAGTAGATACTAAAGAGTATACAGCAGATAGTAGGTACTAAACAATAAACAGCAGATAGTAGATACTAAACAGTAAACAGCAGATAGTAGGTACTAAACAATAAACAGCAGATAGTAGATACTAAACAGTATACAGCAGATAGTAGGTACTAAACAGTATACAGCAGATAGTAGGTACTAAACAGTATACAGCAGATAGTAGGTACTAAACAGTAAACAGCAGATAGTAGATACTAAACAGTAAACAGCAGATAGTAGGTACTAAACAGTATACAGCACAGATAGTAGGTACTAAACAGTATACAGCAGATAGTAGGTACTAAACAGTAAACAGCAGATAGTAGATACTAAACAGTAAACAGCAGATAGTAGATACTAAACAGTATACAGCAGATAGTAGGTACTAAACAGTATACAACAGATAGTAGGTACTAAACAGTATACAGCACAGATAGTAGGTACTAAACAGTATACAGCAGATATTAGATACTAAACAGTAAACAGCAGATAGTAGGTACTAAACAGTATACAGCAGATAGTAGGTACTAAACAGTATACAGCAGATAGTAGGTACTAAACAGTATACAGCAGATAGTAGGTACTAAACAGTATAAAGCAGATAGTAGGTACTAAACAGTATACAGCAGATAGTAGATACTAAACAGTATACAGCAGATAGTAGGTACTAAACAGTATACAGCAGATAGTAGATACTAAACAGTATAAAGCAGATAGTAGGTACTAAACAGTATACAGCAGATAGTAGGTACTAAACAGTATACAGCAGATAGTAGATACTAAACAGTATAAAGCAGATAGTAGGTACTAAACAGTATACAGCACAGATAGTAGGTACTAAACAGTAAACAGCAGATAGTAGGTCCTAAACAGTATACAGCAGATAGTAGGTACTGAACAGTAAACAGCAGATAGTAGATACTAAACAGTATACAGCAGATAGTAGGTACTAAACAGTATACAGCAGATAGTAGGTCCTAAACAGTATACAGCAGATAGTAGGTACTAAACAGTAAACAGCAGATAGTAGGTCCTAAACAGTATACAGCAGATAGTAGGTCCTAAACAGTAAACAGCAGATAGTAGGTACTAAACAGTAAACAGCAGATAGTAGGTCCTAAACAGTATACAGCAGATAGTAGGTACTAAACAGTAAACAGCAGATAGTAGATACTAAACAGTATACAGCAGATAGTAGGTACTGAACAGTAAACAGCAGATAGTAGATACTAAACAGTATACAGCAGATAGTAGGTACTAAACAGTATACAGCAGATAGTAGGTCCTAAATAGTATACAGCACAGATAGTAGGTACTAAACAATAAACAGCAGATAGTAGGTACTAAACAGTATACAGCAGATAGTAGGTACTAAACAGTAAACAGCAGATAGTAGATACTAAACAGTATACAGCACAGATAGTAGATACTAAACAGTATACAGCACAGATAGTAGATACTAAACAGTATACAACAGATAGTAGATACTAAACAGTATACAGCACAGATAGTAGATACTAAACAGTATACAACAGATAGTAGATACTAAACAGTATACAGCAGATAGTAGATACTAAACAGCAGATAGTAGGTACTAAACAGTACACAGCAGATAGTAGGTACTAAACACTAAACAGCAGATAGTAGGTACTAAACAGTATACAGCAGATAGTAGGTACTAAACAGTAAACAGCAGATAGTAGATACTAAACAGTAAACAGCAGATAGTAGGTACTAAACAGTATACAGCAGATAGTAGCTACTAAACAGTATACAGCAGATAGTAGGTACTAAACAGTAAACAGCAGATAGTAGCTACTAAACAGTATACAGCAGATAGTAGGTACTAAACAGCAGATAGTAGGTACTAAACAGTACACAGCAGATAGTAGGTACTAAACACTAAACAGCAGATAGTAGGTACTAAACAGTATACAGCAGATAGTAGGTACTAAACAGTAAACAGCAGATAGTAGATACTAAACAGTAAACAGCAGATAGTAGGTACTAAACAGTATACAGCACAGATAGTAGGTACTAAACAGTAAACAGCAGATAGTAGCTACTAAACAGTAAAGAGCAGATAGTAGATACTAAACAGTATACAGCAGATAGTAGATACTAAACAGTAAACAGCAGATAGTAGGTACTAAACAGTAAACAGCAGATAGTAGGTACTAAACAGTATACAGCACAGATAGTAGGTACTAAACAGTAAACAGCAGATAGTAGCTACTAAACAGTAAAGAGCAGATAGTAGATACTAAACAGTATACAGCAGATAGTAGATACTAAACAGTATACAGCAGATAGTAGATACTAAACAGTATACAGCAGATAGTAGATACTAAACAGTATACAGCAGATAGTAGATACTAAACAGTAAACAGCAGATAGTAGGTACTAAACAGTATACAGCACAGATAGTAGGTACTAAACAGTAAACAGCAGATAGTAGCTACTAAACAGTAAAGAGCAGATAGTAGATACTAAACAGTAAACAGCAGATAGTAGATACTAAACAGTAAACAGCAGATAGTAGATACTAAACAGCAGATAGTAGATACTAAACAGTATACAACAGATAGTAGGTACTAAACAGTAAACAGCAGATAGTAGGTACTAAACAGTATACAGCAGATAGTAGGTACTAAACAGTATACAGCACAGATAGTAGGTACTAAACAGTAAACAGCAGATAGTAGGTACTAAACAGTATACAGCAGATAGTAGGTACTAAACAGTAAACAGCAGATAGTAGATACTAAACAGTATACAGCAGATAGTAGATACTAAACAGTATACAGCAGATAGTAGATACTAAACAGTATACAGCAGATAGTAGATACTAAACAGTATACAGCAGATAGTAGATACTAAACAGTATACAGCAGTTAGTAGATACTAAACAGTAAACAGCAGATAGTAGGTACTAAACAGTATACAGCAGATAGTAGGTACTAAAGAGTATACAGCAGATAGTAGCTACTAAACAGTATACAGCAGATAGTAGGTACTAAACAGCAGATAGTAGGTACTAAACAGTACACAGCAGATAGTAGGTACTAAACACTAAACAGCAGATAGTAGGTACTAAACAGTATACAGCAGATAGTAGGTACTAAACAGTAAACAGCAGATAGTAGATACTAAACAGTAAACAGCAGATAGTAGGTACTAAACAGTATACAGCACAGATAGTAGGTACTAAACAGTAAACAGCAGATAGTAGCTACTAAACAGTAAAGAGCAGATAGTAGATACTAAACAGTATACAGCAGATAGTAGATACTAAACAGTAAACAGCAGATAGTAGATACTAAACAGTAAACAGCAGATAGTAGATACTAAACAGCAGATAGTAGATACTAAACAGTATACAACAGATAGTAGGTACTAAACAGTAAACAGCAGATAGTAGATACTAAACAGCAGATAGTAGGTACTAAACAGTAAACAGCAGATAGTAGGTACTAAACAGTATACAGCAGATAGTAGGTACTAAACAGTATACAGCACAGATAGTAGGTACTAAACAGTATACAGCAGATAGTAGGTACTAAACAGCAGATAGTAGGTACTAAACAGTATACAGCAGATAGTAGGTACTAAACAGTATACAGCAGATAGTAGGTACTAAACAGTATACAGCAGATAGTAGGTACTAAACAGTATACAGCAGATAGTAGGTACTAAACAGTATACAGCAGATAGTAGGTACTAAACAGTATACAGCAGATAGTAGGTACTAAACAGTAAACAGCAGATAGTAGATACTAAACAGTATACAGCAGATAGTAGGTACTAAACAGCAGATAGTAGATACTAAACAGCAGATAGTAGGTACTAAACAGTATACAGCAGATAGTAGATACTAAACAGCAGATAGTAGGTACTAAACAGTAAACAGCAGATAGTAGGTACTAAACAGTATACAGCAGATAGTAGATACTAAACAGCAGATAGTAGGTACTAAACAGTATACAGCAGATAGTAGGTACTAAACAGTATACAGCACAGATAGTAGGTACTAAACAGTATACAGCAGATAGTAGGTACTAAACAGCAGATAGTAGGTACTAAACAGTATACAGCAGATAGTAGGTACTAAACAGTATACAGCAGATAGTAGGTACTAAACAGTATACAGCAGATAGTAGGTACTAAACAGTATACAGCAGATAGTAGGTACTAAACAGTATACAGCAGATAGTAGGTACTAAACAGTAAACAGCAGATAGTAGATACTAAACAGTATACAGCAGATAGTAGGTACTAAACAGCAGATAGTAGATACTAAACAGCAGATAGTAGGTACTAAACAGTATACAGCAGATAGTAGATACTAAACAGCAGATAGTAGGTACTAAACAGTAAACAACAGATAGTAGGTACTAAACAGTATACAGCAGATAGTAGATACTAAACAGCAGATAGTAGGTACTAAACAGTATACAGCAGATAGTAGGTACTAAACAGTATACAGCACAGATAGTAGGTACTAAACAGTATACAGCAGATAGTAGGTACTAAACAGCAGATAGTAGGTACTAAACAGTATACAGCAGATAGTAGGTATTAAACAGTATACAGCACAGATAGTAGGTACTAAACAGTAAACAGCAGATAGTAGGTACTAAACAGTATACAGCAGATAGTAGGTACTAAACAGTAAACAGCAGATAGTAGATACTAAACAGTATACAGCAGATAGTAGGTACTAAACAGTATACAGCACAGATAGTAGATACTAAACAGTATACAGCACAGATAGTAGGTACTAAACAGTAAACAGCACATAGTAGGTACTAAACAGTATACAGCAGATAGTAGGTACTAAACAGTATACAGCACAGATAGTAGATACTAAACAGTATACAGCAGATAGTAGGTACTAAACAGTATACAGCAGATAGTAGGTACTAAACAGTATACAGCAGATAGTAGATACTAAACAGTATACAGCAGATAGTAGGTACTAAACAGTATACAGCACAGATAGTAGGTACTAAACAGTAAACAGCAGATAGTAGGTACTAAACAGTATACAGCAGATAGTAGGTACTAAACAGTAAACAGCAGATAGTAGATACTAAACAGTATACAGCAGATAGTAGGTACTAAACAGTATACAGCACAGATAGTAGATACTAAACAGTATACAGCACAGATAGTAGGTACTAAACAGTAAACAGCACATAGTAGGTACTAAACAGTATACAGCACAGATAGTAGATACTAAACAGTATACAGCAGATAGTAGGTACTAAACAGTAAACAGCAGATAGTAGATACTAAACAGTATACAGCACAGAGAGTAGATACTAAACAGTAAACAGCAGATAGTAGGTACTAAACAGTATACAGCAGATAGTAGATACTAAACAGCAGATAGTAGGTACTAAACAGTAAACAGCAGATAGTAGGTACTAAACAGTATACAGCAGATAGTAGATACTAAACAGCAGATAGTAGGTACTAAACAGTATACAGCAGATAGTAGGTACTAAACAGTATACAGCACAGATAGTAGGTACTAAACAGTATACAGCAGATAGTAGGTACTAAACAGCAGATAGTAGGTACTAAACAGTATACAGCAGATAGTAGGTATTAAACAGTATCCAGCACAGATAGTAGGTACTAAACAGTAAACAGCAGATAGTAGATACTAAACAGTATACAGCAGATAGTAGGTACTAAACAGTATACAGCAGATAGTAGGTACTAAACAGTATACAGCACAGATAGTAGATACTAAACAGTATACAGCAGATAGTAGGTACTAAACAGTATACAGCAGATAGTAGATACTAAACAGTATACAGCACAGATAGTAGATACTAAACAGTATACAGCAGATAGTAGGTACTAAACAGTATACAGCAGATAGTAGATACTAAACAGTATACAGCACAGATAGTAGATACTAAACAGTATACAGCAGATAGTAGGTACTAAACAGTATACAGCAGATAGTAGATACTAAACAGTATACAGCAGATAGTAGATACTAAACAGTATACAGCACAGATAGTAGATACTAAACAGTATACAGCAGATAGTAGGTACTAAACAGTATACAGCAGATAGTAGATATGTGACGGAGCGGCTCCGTCACTGACTGCAGTCAGCGCACACACACTGACACACACACATCCGCCAAACTTTTCCCTCTGCCAGTGCGCCTATAATCATTCAGTAAATCACACCATCATCCTCCTTTCCCTCTCAGTTGCATAGCGCGATTAAGGGTGCACACTTGGAAGTGCTATTTTTTGTATCACACATCTATATATATACAGATTCAGAGTGGTATTACCGTTGGTGCGTTGCATATGCGCTCCGCGGTGTCCCGTTGGTTACAAACAGAGGCGGCCCATTTCCGCATACTAAATAGGCGGATGGAGCGCGCATAGGTGATCACATGATTGATTGATTAATTAAATGTTTGTGTTGAAAGTTTCGCCACCAATACAGTACAGTGGTGGTACTAAAATAGGGATGAGAATGGGTAATTTAGGGGTGAGTGAACCATGTTAATTTAACAGAGTATAAATTGCTCATTCATGGAATAATGTGTTTCTTTAAAAATGTTAGGCAATTTATAACGCCCAGGGGGAGGGGCTTGTTGTGTTTAAAAGAGAGCTGCTTGCTGCTTTCAAGCAGTCTAGGATGGTTAAAGGGAAGGTAACATGTTACAGCGAGAGTTTATTTTTTTGGAAGTACAGTTTGTTTGCTGTTTGCTTGGATTTTGTTTTTGGACGACTTTTGTTTTGTAAATAGTGTAAATAGTCTAAACATCCTTTTTTTTCCTGTTTTTGTATTTTTGCATTTTTGTAAATATCTATCACTGCACTTTGGGAGGCCGGCAAAAATAAAACCACTTCACTTACAGTCTGCGACTACGCCTGTTTTTAAGTTTCGGGTGGATTGCCAGAGGACCCCGTCACAAGATACTAAACAGTATACAGCAGATAGTAGATACTAAACAGTATACAGCACAGATAGTAGATACTAAACAGTATACAGCAGATAGTAGGTACTAAACAGTATACAGCAGATAGTAGATACTAAACAGTATACAGCACAGATAGTAGATACTAAACAGTAAACAGCAGATAGTAGATACTAAACAGTATACAGCAGATAGTAGATACTAAACAGTATACAGCACAGATAGTAGATACTAAACAGTATACAGCAGATAGTAGATACTAAACAGTATACAGCACAGATAGTAGATACTAAACAGTATACAGCAGATAGTAGATACTAAACAGTATACAGCACAGATAGTAGATACTAAACAGTATACAGCAGATAGTAGATACTAAACAGTATACAGCAGATAGTAGATACTAAACAGTATACAGCAGATAGTAGGTACTAAACAGTATACAGCAGATAGTAGGTACTAAACAGTATACAGCAGATAGTAGGTACTAAACAGTATACAGCAGATAGTAGGTACTAAACAGTAAACAGCAGATAGTAGGTACTAAACAGTATACAGCAGATAGTAGATACTAAACAGTAAACAGCAGATAGTAGATACTAAACAGTAAACAGCAGATAGTAGGTACTAAACAGTATACAGCAGATAGTAGGTACTAAACAGTATACAGCAGATAGTAGGTACTAAACAGTAAACAGCAGATAGTAGATACTAAACAGTATACAGCAGATAGTAGGTACTAAACAGTATACAGCAGATAGTAGGTACTAAACAGTATACAGCACAGATAGTAGGTACTAAACAGTAAACAGCAGATAGTAGGTACTAAACAGTAAACAGCAGATAGTAGGTACTAAACAGTATACAGCAGATAGTAGGTACTAAACAGTATACAGCAGATAGTAGGTACTAAACAGTATACAGCAGATAGTAGGTACTAAACAGTATACAGCAGATAGTAGGTACTAAACAGTATACAGCAGATAGTAGGTACTAAACAGTATACAGCAGATAGTAGGTACTAAACAGTATACAGCAGATAGTAGGTACTAAACAGTATACAGCAGATAGTAGGTACTAAACAGTATACAGCAGATAGTAGGTACTAAACAGTATACAGCAGATAGTAGGTACTAAACAGTAAACAGCAGATAGTAGGTACTAAACAGTATACAGCAGATAGTAGGTACTAAACAGTATACAGCAGATAGTAGGTACTAAATAGTAAACAGCAGATAGTAGGTACTAAACAGTAAACAGCAGATAGTAGGTACTAAACAGTAAACAGCAGATAGTAGGTACTAAACAGTAAACAGCAGATAGTAGGTACTGACTACTGACAGATTGAGTAGGTACTTGGTAATTCGGATACAGCCCTGGTATCCAAAGTGTTTAGTGTGCACGCCCCATGTACGGAGGATGTGGTCCTCCGGGTGGACCCTGGCCTGGGTTCGAGTCCAATCTGTGGCTTCTTTCAAGCATGTTGTTCTCCACTCTCTCTCTACCTGATTTTTGTCCGCTGTCCTGTCTCTAAATTAAACTTTTTAAAAAATGTTACGTGTAATGTGAGCATTTGTTAATGAACAGAGCGGATATACTGCCACCTGCTGGATGAACACAGTTACTTACAGGACCGGAATAATAGTCACCTGAAGTCACTTTAAAGAGATACTTCACCTGTTGAAACATGAATCTGTATTGACATTGGATCATATATGTAGAAATGTGAAATACATTTTGAAGTTGGTGCCTTCTTTGCAGAGAAAAGGCAGAAAGTGTCTTTTTGGCTCATGTGGATGAAAGACACCAAATCCCAGAATGCACAGCACCGCAGGCCACTCCCACTAAGGTCCTCGATTTCAGAATCAGAAATACTTTATTAATCCCAGAGGGAAATTCGATCATGGCAGTTTCTCCAAAATATACAATATAGCCTAGCGGTAGAAATATAGTAATAAAAACATTTACAGACATATTTACTTCAACACCGTTTCCTCAACTGATTCAGAGATTTCTTCCAGAATTGATCTTGTAAATTCCTGTCAGAAAACAGACTCTATGTCTGTGTCCATAGACAAACAGTGAGAGCACCGACACTACCAGTCCGCCCCAGCTCGAGCCGGCCCCGGCTCCTCGTCCTCACCACCGCCGACAGGTAGGCCTTATGTCTCGGCTGCAGAGCTGGCAGCGGCCGGCGGCGGCAATATATCAATAGAGCCGCAAGATGGTTGCTGCCGACAGGCCGGTCTTGTATCATAGCATAGTTTCAAGCAATATGGCGGACGTTAAGTTTTGATTCTGGGAGTGAGTTCCCACCCACTGATCTGTGATTGGTCTGTAGCTTCAGTGGTGGAAAATATGAGGAACTAGCGTTGTAGTTTCACCCCGCTAACCACAACAGCTTCCAATGACGCAAAAATCGTCATTTTGCGTCACTGGAAGCTCCTTTACAGACTCAGAAATACAAAGATTTCACATCTCAGGGGAAAATGAGGGCGGGATGCACGACCATTCAAAAACACTACCAGGTTTCTAATGATACAAAGATTAATGCAAGTATCCCTTTAAGTAGCTGTCCGTGTCTGATGCTTCATAACAAAAAGTGCAGGGAGATTCAGATCATGATGTATTCAATCTTCAGTCTTTGGTCTCCTGCTCTGTTGTTCGTATCAAAGTGTTGTTTCATTAAAAAGGAGGTTTTTAATGTCAATATTGATTTGACTAAAAGTCTTGCTCTGTCCACTGATGTGATGAAATCTGGGTTTCTCCTGTCCAGATGTTATTAATTAACCAATGTTACGAAGAAGTAAATAATAACTGTGTCCAAACGGGGAGGGGAGTCGGAACCCTTTAAACAGCAGATAGTAGGTACTAAACAGTATACAGCACAGATAGTAGGTACTAAACAGTATACAGCACAGATAGTAGGTACTAAACAGTAAACAGCAGATAGTAGGTACTAAACAGTAAACAGCAGATAGTAGGTACTAAACAGTAAACAGCAGATAGTAGATACTAAACAGTAAACAGCAGATAGTAGGTACTAAACAGTATACAGCAGATAGTAGGTACTAAACAGTATACAGCACAGATAGTAGGTACTAAACAGTATACAGCAGATAGTAGGTACCAACCAAGCTGTTTAAGGAAGTCTTTCCCTTAGTTAGCAACTCCATATTAGATATGATCAATATGTCTTTACTGGCAGGCTATGTACCACAGACATTTAAAGTAGCGGTAATCAAACCTCTACTTAAAAAGCCTACTCTGGACTCAGGAACTCTGGCTAACTACAGACCTATATCCAACCTTCCTTTTATCTCGAAGATCCTGGAGAAGGTGGTAGCTAAACAGCTGTGTGACTTTCTCCATGACAACAGTTTATTTGAAGAGTTCCAGTCAGGATTTAGAGTCCACCATAGCACTGAGACTGCACTAGTTAGAGTTACAAACGATCTACTTCTAGCCTCAGACAGGGGACTTCTGTCTGTGCTCGTCTTGTTAGATCTTAGTGCTGCTTTTGACACCATTGACCATCGGATCCTGTTGTACAGACTGGAGCATTTGCTTGGAATTACAGGGACTGCTTTAAGTTGGTTTGAATCCTACTTATCAGACCGATCTCAGTTTGTACATGTTAATGATGAGTCCTCTATGCACACTAAAGTTTGCCATGGAGTCCCACAAGGTTCAGTGCTTGGACCAATTCTTTTTACATTATATATGCTTCCTCTGGGAAATATTATGAGGAAACACTCCATACAGTTTCATTGTTATGCAGATGATACTCAGCTTTATGTATCAATGAAGCCCGATGGTACCAGTCAGTTATGTCAGCTAGAAACATGCCTTAAGGACGTTAGGACCTGGATGACCAGAAATTTTTTGCTACTTAACTCAGACAAGACTGAAGTTATTGTGCTAGGCCCTAAGAACCTCAGAGAGACTTTTTCTAGTGATGTGACTGTCCTTAATGACATCAGCCTGGCATCTAGCACCACTGTTAGGAATCTAGGAGTTATTTTTGATCAAGATATGTCTTTTAGCTCTCACATCAGTCAAGTTTCAAGAACAGCCTACTTTCACCTTCGTAATATATCCAAGATCAGGAATATCCTGTCGCAAAGTGATGCAGAAAAACTAGTTCATGCATTTGTTACCTCCAGACTGGATTATTGTAACTCTCTTTTGTCAGGGTGCTCTGGCAAATCTCTAAAGACTCTTCAACGGGTCCAGAATGCTGCAGCTCGTGTACTGACCAGAACCAGGAAATGGGACCACATTACTCCTGTCCTGGCTTCTCTGCACTGGCTCCCTATACAGTCTAGAATAGAATTCAAGATCCTTCTTCTCACCTACAAAGCTCTAAATGGCCAGGCACCATCTTATCTTAAGGAGCTACTAGTGCCGTACTGTCCCTTGAGAGCGTTGCGGTCCCGGAGTGCAGGCCTGCTGGTGGTACCTACAGTCTCCAAGTGTACTATGGGGGGTAAAGCCTTCAGTTATCGGGCTCCTCTCCTCTGGAACCGCCTTCCAGCCGGGGTCCGGGAGGCAGACACAGTCTGTATTTTTAAGATTAGACTTAAAACTTTCCTTTTTGATAAATCTTATAGTTAGGGCTGGTGCTGGTGTAGACCAGCTCTTAGTTATGCTGCTATAGGCTTAGACTACCGGGGGAACTGGCACCTTGAGCTCCTCTCTCTCTCTCTCTCTGTCTCTCTCTCTCTGCATATACAGTACATCATATTACTGCATGTATCTATCTATAAATCTCAGTCACTAACCACCTACTTTCCTGGGAGCTCTTGAGCTCCCCTAGGCTCCTCAAGATCATCGGTTGACGGCTTGCCAGAACAACCCCCACCCCACCACTACCCCCTCCCCACCGGATCGTGGGTTGGCGGCCTGCCAGAACAACCCCCCACACCCCCTCCCCTCCCCACCGGATTGCTGATGGACGGTCTACCTCCCCCCACCCCCTTGCTCTCTATCCCTCTTCCTGCATCTTATCCCATCTCTCCCCCTATCCCTTTCCAAGCCCGGCGCAGTCTAGGCCTGTGAAGACTGTTTCGTCATGAGCCGGGGATCCGGCCGAAGATTTCTGCCTTTTAATAAGGCAGTTTTTTCTTACCACTGTAACTTTTGCTGCTTTGCTAAAGTGCTCATGATGGATAGGCCGGATCTTTGTAACATAGCAATAAGTAAGGTCCTTTACCTGCTTTTTGTAACATAACAATGAGTAAGGTCTTTTACCTGCTCTTTTGTAATGTTAACAGACAATGAGTAAGGTATTTTACCTGCTTCTTGTAAAGTGTCTCGAGATAACACTTGTTATGAGTTGACGCTATACAAATAAAAGTTGATTGATTGATTGATAAACAGTAAACAGCAAATAGTAGGTACTAAACAGTATACAGCAGATAGTAGGTACTAAACAGTAAACAGCAAATAGTAGGTACTAAACAGTATACAGCAGATAGTAGGTACTAAACAGTAAACAGCAAATAGTAGGTACTAAACAGTAAACAGCAGATAGTAGATACTAAACAGTAAACAGCAAATAGTAGGTACTAATCAGTAAACAGCAGATAGTAGATACTAAACAGTAAACAGCAGATAGTAGGTACTAAACAGTAAACAGCAGATAGTAGGTACTAAACAGTAAACAGCAGATAGTAGATACTAAACAGTAAACAGCAAATAGTAGATACTAAACAGTAAACAGCAGATAGTAGGTACTAAACAGCAGATAGTAAGTACTAAACAGTAAACAGCAGATAGTAGATACTAAACAGTATACAACAGATAGTAGATACTAAACAGTAAACAGCAGATAGTAGATACTAAACAGTAAACAGCAGATAGTAGATACTAAACAGCAGATAGTAAGTACTAAACAGTAAACAGCAGATAGTAGATACTAAACAGTAAACAGCAGATAGTAGATACTAAACAGTAAACAGCAGATAGTAGATACTAAACAGCAAATAGTAGGTACTAAACAGTAAACAGCAGATAGTAGATACTAAACAGTAAACAGCAGATAGTAGATACTAAACAGCAAATAGTAGGTACTAAACAGTAAACAGCAGATAGTAGATACTAAACAGTAAACAGCAGATAGTAGATACTAAACAGTAAACAGCAGATAGTAGGTACTAAACAGTATACAGCAGATAGTAGGTACTAAACAGTAAACAGCAGATAGTAGGTACTAAACAGCAAATAGTAGATACTAAACAGTAAACAGCAGATAGTAGATACTAAACAGTAAACAGCAAATAGTAGGTACTAAACAGTAAACAGCAGATAGTAGATACTAAACAGTAAACAGCAGATAGTAGATACTAAACAGCAGATAGTAAGTACTAAACAGTAAACAGCAGATAGTAGATACTAAACAGTATACAGCACAGATAGTAGATACTAAACAGTATAAAGCAGATAGTAGGTACTAAACAGTATACAGCAGATAGTAGGTACTAAACAGTATACAGCAGATAGTAGATACTAAACAGTATACAGCAGATTATAGATACTAAACAGTATACAGCAGATAGTAGGTACTAAACAGTAAACAGCAGATAGTAGATACTAAACAGTATACAGCAGATAGTAGATACTAAACAGTATACAGCAGATAGTAGGTACGAAATTAATTAATCCCAGAGGGAAATTCGATCATGGCAGTTTCTCCAAAATATACAATATAGCCTAGCGGTAGAAATATAGTAATAAAAACATTTACAGACATATTTACTTCAACACCGTTTCCTCAACTGATTCAGAGATTTCTTCCAGAATTGATCTTGTAAATTCCTGTCAGAAAACAGACTCTATGTCTGTGTCCATAGACAAACAGTGAGAGCACCGACACTACCAGTCCGCCCCAGCTCGAGCCGGCCCCGGCTCCTCGTCCTCACCACCGCCGACAGGTAGGCCTTATGTCTCGGCTGCAGAGCTGGCAGCGGCCGGCGGCGGCAATATATCAATAGAGCCGCGAGATGGTTGCTGCCGACAGGCCGGTCTTGTATCATAGCATAGTTTCAAGCAATATGGCGGACGTTAAGTTTTGATTCTGGGAGTGAGTTCCCACCCACTGATCTGTGATTGGTCTGTAGCTTCAGTGGTGGAAAATATGAGGAACTAGCGTTGTAGTTTCACCCCGCTAACCACAACAGCTTCCAATGACGCAACAATCGTCATTTTGCGTCACTGGAAGCTCCTTTACAGACTCAGAAATACAAAGATTTCACATCTCAGGGGAAAATGAGGGCGGGATGCACGACCATTCAAAAACACTACCAGGTTTCTAATGATACAAAGATTAATGCAAGTATCCCTTTAAGTAGCTGTCCGTGTCTGATGCTTCATAACAAAAAGTGCAGGGAGATTCAGATCATGATGTATTCACTCTTCAGTCTTTGGTCTCCTGCTCTGTTGTTCGTATCAAAGTGTTGTTTCATTAAAAAGGAGGTTTTTAATGTCAATATTGATTTGACTAAAAGTCTTGCTCTGTCCACTGATGTGATGAAATCTGGGTTTCTCCTGTCCAGATGTTATTAATTAACCAATGTTACGAAGAAGTAAATAATAACTGTGTCCAAACGGGGAGGGGAGTCGGAACCCTTTAAAAGTCTCACTGAGCGTCTGACCCTTTGAGAGCCAACATGCTGTCCTTCAAAATGTTCCTCTGGGCTCTCGCTCTGACTCTGCTGGCTGTCAGCTTGGAGGCCTCCAAGGGTGGTGAGTCTGTGCACCTCAGGGTGTTTTCTTACATCAATGTGGATAACGTTTCATCGCCTGTAGATTCCAGTTATAACTGAGATAGGGGAACATTTGATACAGTAAAAAATAGCAGCGTTCTGCACGGCAACAATGTTCGCCAATGTGTTGTAGAAATTATTATTTTACTTGTGCAAAATATTTTTATACTAGAATGGTAAAACAAAAATATTTTCAGTCCATAAGATGGTGCTATAATCATTCACCACTCAAACATCATCCTGCACAAACTTACAGCTCAATGTCTAATGTTTATTTGTGTTTCTTCATATTTTAAGGTTTTACAGCTTATTTGACTTTAATTTTCTTGCCTGTTGGTTTATGAACTTGTCCTGGTGAGGTAATGTCGCTGTACCGTCTGTCTGCTTCCCAGAGTTGTTGAGTGAACAGACTTCATCTTGTTATAAATAACAGAAAATCATCATCACCTGAAGCTCAAAATAAAAAAAGTAAGATCTGCTTCTTCGACAGGTGGAACCCCAAACTATAACTACGACTTGTCAGGGTCGGACCTGACTCGGCTCTACAACTCTCGGGTGTACCAAGCAGAAAGGATGAAGAGGCCGCTGGATGGGAGTTCTGTTATATTTGGACCATTCAGCCACTCCGGAGTCAGGTGAGTCCGCACAGGTACATCACCTAGGAACACATATGGGTGACACCTCAGATTCAGAGTCCCTCATTTCTTCATTAATAAATGATCATGCAGAACTGAAGAGTGAGGCCAACGTGTAAGTGCCAAAACTGCAGTTCCTCCAGTGTCCACTAGAGTCTGTCTCCTGCAGTGAGGCTGAAATAGAGGGGTTTATAGACATGATTAAATACAGGATCAGAGTGGATTTAGAACAAGAAACTTCACACACATGTTTTGAGGAGCTCTGAGACTTATTTACACTGAAGAAGAGGAGGAGGATATGTGACCTTCACTCTGTGTGTCCGTCAGGGTGACTCTGGCTGATGGCGCTCAGTGGCTCGTTCACAAAGGAGGAAACTACGGCATCTCCTCTAACACAGTGGTGGTCGACGTTCGACACATGAGTTCACAGTGGAGGGTAAAACTCTGACTTCACTTTAATACATTTCATATCATTACAGCTCAAACTCAGTGGATCAAACTAGTTTTTAACTTTGCAGGTCGTTGAAATTGCAGATTTCGAGGGCAGGAAGACGGTAGCTGACTTTGTGGCGGCAGGCGGCTCCGACTACAGCCTCCTCTTCGATAACTGTCACATGGGATCTCGTCGCATGATGAATCAATGAATACAAACTGTGCAGCTTTCTGACAGCTCGCAACTGTTTCACTAACAGAAGGTGCTGTGTGCTTTTTATTCCACCAGAGGGCGCCACAGATGTAGATGTAAAGATGAATGAAAGCTGTTGAATCACCAGGGTTCTTTCCAATAAATTGTGTATTTACACTCTAAAAACAGATGCTTACAATGAGCTTTGACAGACAAAGCAAAGGCAGGAAGTCAGGACAACAAAAAAGATTCAAGGAAGAATAAAATAATAAGTATATAAAAGCAGCAGAGGACAGAAGGACGAGTCATAGACAAGTCTAAAGAGGATGTCTCTAATTCTCCTCAGGCAGCTCGTTTCAAAGTCTAGAGGCCCAGATTAAAAAGTCTCCTTTTAGATTTGAGCCTCGACTTTGGAACGAGCAGAAGGGCGCTGCCTGAGGAACTGAGGTCACGATATGATTCATAGGGGATCAACATTTCGGTGATGTCATTTGGGGCAAGGCCAAGACGAGCTTTAAAAGTGATCAGTCAATCACTAATCAATTGTATTGTCTGGGGGGAAGCAAGGTCAGAAGTGATGAAAGAAGCCAAGCTGCTGTTGTAGAAGAGTAAATGCTCTTGAACAATCAGACAGAGACTATGGCTTGTGAATTGAGGATCTGTTTATTTCTCTTGGAGCAGTTCTTTCATAGCATCCCAATCATCCTGTTATGGGCAATCAACACACTGAGCAATTACAACATGTGTGCTATATAAAGACCATTTGCTAGAGGTTTCTTGGCCGGACAAACTGGTCTATTACCAGGAAAGGGTGGCTGGGTATGTGTGTACATGTGTCAGAACATGACCTTGGCTGTTATGGCTAAATTCAGAGGTTAAATAAATATTGGTTTGTGCCTGTTGCTGTCCAGATTGTGTGTTTCTGTTGATTGATTCAACCTTTTCAAACTACAACATAATCCCCCCTTTGGGGGTTAGCAAACACACAATAACAGATCAACACATCATTACTACAATAGTCATCAATATCCATCAATCAATATAAGTAAGAAGAAAAACCTGGACCTGCTCCTTCACCAGAAAAATGAAGGGTTAATAAGGGTTAAAGGTCAACGGTAGATGCACTTGAGCCTGTATTGTTCTTCACTCCTGCACATATCCCACAGCACCTCCTCTCTCATCTTTCTCTTGCTCTCTGTCTTGGTGCGTCCTCGTCATTCCGCTGTGTAGTCATGGTCGTCTGCGCTGCCGCCGTCCTCAGCTCTGTGCTCTCGGTGCTACTCAAAGCTCTTTCACACCGCAGGTCACACCTCCACATTCACACACTGATGGTAGAGGCTCCTGAGTAAAGAGTCCGTCAGTATTAACTCATCCATTCATACACATTCACACACTGATGGTAGAGGCTGCTGAGTAAAGAGTCCGTCAGTATTAACTCATCCATTCATACACATTCACACACTGATGGTAGAGGCTGCTGAGTAAAGAGTCCGTCAGTATTAACTCATCCATTCACACACTGATGGTAGAGGCTGCTGAGTAAAGAGTCCGTCAGTATTAACTCATCCATTCATACACATTCACACACTGATGGTAGAGGCTGCTGAGTAAAGAGTCCGTCAGTATTAACTCATCCATTCATACACATTCACACACTGATGGTAGAGGCTCCTGAGTAAAGAGTCCGTCAGTATTAACTCATCCATTCATACACATTCACACACTGATGGTAGAGGCTGCTGAGTAAAGAGTCCGTCAGTATTAACTCATCCATTCATACACATTCACACACTGATGGTAGAGGCCGCTGCCTGAAGAGTCCGTCAGTATTAGCTCATCCATTCACACACATTCACACACTGATGGTAGAGGCCTCTGCCTGAAGAGTCCATCAGTATTAGCTCATCCATTCACACACATTCACACGTTGATGGTAGAGGCCGCTGCCTGAAGAGTCCGTCAGTATTAGCTCACCCATTCACACACATTCACACACTGATGGTAGAGGCCGCTGAGTAAAGAGTCCGTCAGTATTAGCTCATCCATTCATACACATTCACACGTTGATGGTAGAGGCTGCTGAGTAAAGAGTCCATCAGTATTAGCTCATCCATTCACACACATTCACACACATTCACACGTTGATGGTAGAGGCCGCTGCCTGAAGAGTCCGTCAGTATTAGCTCACCCATTCACACACATTCACACACTGATGGTAGAGGCCGCTGAGTAAAGAGTCCATCAGTATTAACTCATCCCCTCATACACATTCACACGCTGACGGTAGAGGCCGCTAAGTAAAGAGTCCATCAGTATTAACTCATCCATTCATACACATTAACACGCTGACGGTAGAGGCCGCTGAGCAAAGAGTCCATCACTATTAACTCATCCATTCATACACATTCACACGCTGATGGTAGAGGCTGCTGAGTAAAGAGTCCATCAGTATTAACTCATCCATTCATACACTTTCACACGCTGATGGTAGAGGCTGCTGAGTAAAGAGTCCGTCAGTATTAATTCATCCATTCATACACTTTCACACACTGATGGTAGAGGCTGCTGAGTAAAGAGTCCGTCAGTATTAACTCATCCATTCATACACTTTCACACGCTGATGGTAGAGGCTGCTGAGTAAAGAGTCCGTCAGTATTAATTCATCCATTCATACACTTTCACACACTGATGGTAGAGGCTGCTGAGTAAAGAGTCTGTCAGTATTAACTCATCCATTCATACACTTTCACACACTGATGGTAGAGGCTGCTGAGTAAAGAGTCTGTCAGTATTAACTCATCCATTCATACACATTCACACACTGATGGTAGAGGCTGCTGAGTAAAGAGTCTGTCAGTATTAACTCATCCATTCATACACTTTCACACACTGATGGTAGAGGCTGCTGAGTAAAGAGTCTGTCAGTATTAACTCATCCATTCATACACATTCACACACTGATGGTAGAGGCCGCTGTGTAAAGAGTCCATCAGTATTAACTCATCCATTCATACACATTCACACACTGATGGTAGAGGCCGCTGTGTAAAGAGTCCATCAGTATTAACTCATCCATTCATACACTTTCACACACTGATGGTAGAGGCTGCTGAGTAAAGAGTCAATCAGTATTAACTCATCCATTCATACACATTCACACCCTGATGGTAGAGGCTGCTGAGTAAAGAGTCCATCAGTATTAACTCATCCATTCACACACATTCACACACTGATGGTAGAGGCCGCTGAGTAAAGAGTCAATCAGTATTAACTCATCCATTCACACACATTCACACACTGATGGTAGAGGCCGCTGTGTAAAGAGTCCATCAGTATTAACTCATCCATTCATACACTTTCACACACTGATGGTAGAGGCCGCTGCCTGAAGAGTCCGTCAGTATTAACTCATCCATTCATCCAGAGTGCGATCTTACACATTGACGACATGGCCCTCTATCACTTAAACCCTGAACAATACGACAGTGATATTGAACTCCCTGACTTTTTCAGCACCCACACTATGGAGTTGGACCCCAACACCCTAGCTCAGATACAATACGAGGGAACCCAGCTTATTGACGTGACACCAGTCGATAACATATTACAAGTTAACGCATCACCAGACAAGGTACCCATACGACCCATAACTTACGCATGGTCCACCCCTGACACCTTACTCACCTTCACTGTAGGACTAGGATATGTGTTAACCTTTGGTATAGCGTTCATCTGCGCTAAACGCACTCAAGCCCTCCTGCGTAGACTCGACAAATGCACCGCTGGATTGTCCAAACTACGTATTTGCAAAAGACGGAACAGAATGACAGTTACCTCCCATGATCATGAAGAAAATGACCCCGACACCGAAACCCCTGCTCTCATAGAACTAGCCCTTTGTGACGTAGACCCTAATGTAGGCCCAGCCACCATACGTTTACCCTTCTGAAACCCAAAGTAATTAACGCCCATACCACATACTTAATCTTAGATCCCTTCCTCAATTTATTAGGCCCTGTATAGCCGCCCTTGAAAAACAAAAAAAAATAAATAATTTTTTTTAATTATATTTTTGTTTTATCCTTTACACATATATCTGGTACACAAGCTTGCTCACACCTGCTACTGATGCTGCTCTTGCATCACACCTGGATTGGCCTGCAGACTCTCTCTTCGGGGACCCTTCATCCCAAAAGGGGGGAGATGTAACGTATTGACCTGAAGTGAGCCCAAAGTCACAGGACACAAATGAAAACCCCACTCTTCCTGTTTACTGATAACAAAAGCCATTCATTTGATTAACTGTTTCGAAGAGACTTTGCATCGGAATGTGAAGAACAGGACGTCATAAAAACAAACCTTTTTGCAATAAGCCTTTAATCTACGTTGGTGAACCAGACCACTTGGATACGTGTGAACGACTCTCAGAATAAACAATCCCAGGAAGACAGCCGTCTGCCGAGTTAATCAACACGGCAGGGGAGGCCTTTGATGTGATCTGGACTATCTCAAACGGACTTAATAGCTTTTAGACCCGTTGAACGAACTGCCTTAACCAACATAGTCCATTTCTGTTATAAAATAATTTCGGTTCAATCCCTGAATCGGATATATGTATCCATGACATCAAGACTAACACTTTCATGCAAGTTAGATTCCACTACGATCATCTATGACAAACTTAGATATTGAGAAACTAAATCACATTACCTGATGAACTCTACTTGAGTCTTACGTGGAGCACTACTGCCCCCTAGTGGCAAGAGCGCTGTGCCGACCTGAGTTTCAGGACGGAGGAAGTACGATAGTTGATATGTGATTTTGCCCTAGTTATAAATTTAGTATTTTAAGATATGATATTATACCCTTCATACTATATTAATGTGTGTTTGAATGTTGAATGGTTTAATGCTGATTTCATTCCCATACAGGCGGAAATCGTCTAACTGTCTTCCGGTTGGACGTAATGTCTATTTCATTGCATAATTGTTTGAAATGTTTAATGTCTGAGATAATTCTACATACGAATATTGACATGGTGATGTTCACATGATCAAAGTTCTTATTTATGATCTTAATAAGTAAAGGACTCGGAGTGGATTAAATTAAAAGGTTAAACATCGGAGGCGGGTTAGATATTAGGCCCCGCCCCCTCGTAAAAGTAATCCCCAGGATAAAGTGGCTCGTCTCTCTGCAGCGCACGCTTTTTCTCGCTTCTTCTCGCTTTTTTCTCTCTTGTAACGCTTCTTGTAAATTTCCCTCGTAACTTCTTCTTCTAAACTCTCTTAGACGTCTCTTGTTAAATTCTTGTTCCAAACCACTTTGTTCTTCAAGTTTTGCCGACGCGAAACTCTTTGAATTTAAGTCCGGATTCGCAAGACCTGCAGAACTCGAATCCAACTTAAACCAACCCTGATTCTTTATGCCCGCATCCTAAGGCTTTTTCCTACAGCCTAAGATTGAGCGCCTCTGTCTTTTTCCTTTTTTTTGAAGTATTGATCATTCGTCTTCCAGAACATTATTTTTTTCTATCCTCACATTTGACTACAAGTGACCATTCAAGTCAAGTGAGGATCAACGAGCGTCCATCCTGACGAACGTTAATTAAGACTCTTTGAGCCGCTGAGAGAAGGACCCACGGACGACTGTTGGACCGCTGTGTTTTTCTTCAGACCCATCTCATTGTCGACTCCGACCAGACCTGCTACGGCGGTTATTGTGGGCCATCGGCATTCCTGATCCGAAAGAACTCGACGGGTAGTCTTGGTACCATTCGGCGGAGTTCAATTGAACACTACGTCTCAGTAAGGAAGCGTTCTGATTATGAGATTGGGGTGTTGAGTCAAGCTTGTGGTATCCGAATCAAAGCCTCAGAGTCAACTTTCACCAAATTTCTTAAGTTCCCTTTTTATCTTCTTTCTTAAAATCCCACTTCGTTAAATCCCTCAAACAATATAGTTAAACTCCAAACTTGACATAAGGATCTCACCATGGCAACTTAAACAATTCAATATTATTATTCAAGTTATATCACTGTCGTAATTATACTGATATTACTTGTGCATTTCCTTTAAATTCTTCTGTTCATCATTTTTCTTTATTAAACTTTCATATAAACTTTCAATTCTTTGTCTGTGTAATTTTATGGTTTTTACTACTTGAGAATTCATCCCAATGATATGAGACCGATTTATAGATTCATTAATTACTGCAAGTAATATTAGTTTCCTTACTTGCCCCGAGTTATACATATATATAAATATTAAAAGTAGATACGCTACACCTTTTCAAACAGTCCACTCCTCCACCTTTTCTAACAGTCCTCTCCTCCACCTTTTCAAACAGTTCCCTCCTCCACCTTTTCAAACAGTCCCCTCCTCCACCTTTTCTAGCAGTCCCCTCCTCCACCTTTTCAAACAGTCCCCTCCTCCACCTTTTCTAGCAGTCCCCTCCTCCACCTTTTCAAACAGTCCTCCTCCACCTTTTCAAACAGTCCTCTCCTCCACCTTTTCTAACAGTCCCCTCCTCCACCTTTTCTAACAGTCCTCCTCCTCCACCTTTTCAAACAGTTCCCTCCTCCACCTTTTCTAGCAGTCCCCTCCTCCACCTTTTCAAACAGTCCTCCTCCACCTTTTCAAACAGTCCTCTCCTCCACCTTTTCTAACAGTCCCCTCCTCCACCTTTTCTAACAGTCCTCCTCCTCCACCTTTTCAAACAGTTCCCTCCTCCACCTTTTCTAACAGTCCCCTCCTCCACCTTTTCAAACAGTCCCCTCCTCCACATTTTCTAGCAGTCCCCTCCTCCACCTTTTCAAACAGTCCTCCTCCACCTTTTCAAACAGTCCTCTCCTCCACCTTTTCAAACAGTCCTCTCCTCCACCTTTTCTAACAGTCCTCCTCCTCCACCTTTTCTAACAGTCCCCTCCTCCACCTTTTCAAACAGTCCTCCTCCACCTTTTCTAACAGTCCCCTCCTCCACCTTTTCAAACAGTCCCCCTCCACCTTTTCTAACAGTCCCCTCCTCCACCTTTTCAAACAGTCCCCTCCTCCACCTTTTCAAACAGTCTCCTCCTCCACCTTTTCTAACAGTCCTCTCCTCCACCTTTTCAAACAGTCCCCTCCTCCACCTTTTCAAACAGTCCCCTACTCCACCTTTTCAAACAGTCCCCTCCTCCACCTTTTCAAACAGTCCCCCTGTGGTCTAAATGAAACATCTGTGCTTTGTTCAAAATATAACATGAATCAAGCACCAGAGGAGGTTTGTGACCCTGTATAAACCAGCTCTCTCAGAACGCTCCGTTTTGGTGTGTGTGTCTCTTTAAATGTAATGACCCCCCCCCCCCCCGAGTTTTCGCCGTAGACATCACTCCTCTGTAGAGAGAATAAAAATGGCCGACCTACGTGAAAGTTTTGTTCTAGTCTGGGGGTGGAGTCCATGG
>NW_026870356.1:195000-197500 GCF_963584025.1 Labrus mixtus
GGTGAAAAACACAAACGGGACATCTTTGTTTTCCAGGAAGGAAAGACACAAACAATCTTAGAAACTTCTGAGCAGCTTCTGCTGGTTCACACGCTCAAAGTTTCCAGTGAACAGGAAAACAATCCCACCTCTGTGTGCCTTCAAAATAAAAGCTCTGTAAATAAAGTCTGTAAATATGACTCGGACATGACTGTTAAATTAATCAGTGTTAAATCAGTGCGGGGCTGTCACACTTAATCCAACATGTGTGGAGAAGCTCTGGAGCCGTTACCATGACGACAATGTGAGTGTTATTGTTGTTGTTGTCATTAAGTCGTCCTGTCTCTCCCTCCATTCAGGGAGGAAACATTGTTTAAATCACGTGTTCAGAGCGAGTCCTCTTGTTTAAGTGTTAAACATTTATACTCGTCGGCGAGTCAGACCCTGAGGCCACAATTCATTCTTAGAAAGCTGCAAACCTCCGGTGTCTTGCAGTTCCTGGAGTGTCCACTAGAGGCTGGCTGCAGAAGAACAGGAAGTCACATACACACCCATTCTAAAAAGCCTGTTTTTACAGCAGAGATTAACATGTTTACAGCCTGGTTCAAAAAACCAAATAGGTGTGATTAGCTCATGTCTCGATGGACACACACTGTACGGGGGGGTGAATGTTTTGATGAAGGATACATGTGAGAACTTTGAGCCTGCAGAAGAGACAGACACGATCCAAAACAAATCGAATCATTTCTTGTTTTCGGTGTAAAAAAAACAAAACAAAAAACGTTTTTTGGATGATTCAGACTTTCTGACTAATTACAGGAAACTCTGGCAGCTCTTTGGGGAACAATACGAGCATGTGAGGGCAGACACAATGATTCATTCATCTCTGATTGGACGACGTTGGCCGAGCGCGTTCAGACGCTCTTTTATTCATCTGTTTGTTTTTGTGAAATGTGAGCACTGTTTAGATGTTAAAACGTTGGCTTGAGTTGGATATTTTCTAACGTGGTCACTTCTTCGATCTTAATGTTAAAGAAACGGTTTAAAGGACATTTGAAGGTCACATAAGTTTTTTTCTCTAGAGTTTGTAAACTTTAAGAAACGACTTGAACTGAAAGCTTAAAGCTTGTTATTTTCCTTCATGATGTTTTTATTTCTGAGGTGTTGAGATCAGAAACAGCTTGGAGAGTTTTTCACATCGGGTTTCTTTAACGTCAAAGCTGATTAAATAATCCCACATCCTGATTGCACTCGGTCTCGTCTCTATAAATAAATACAGACGCTGAAGCGAACGGGTCCAAACGTTAAAATAAAGCACCTGAGAGGTCCAGCGGTTTACAGTCGACACAGCAGCGTCTCTTTCAAATCCTGTTTTCTTGGTCGCTCTTCCTCTCGATGTAAACTCCCCCCTCCTTCTTCCTCTTCCTCTTTTTCTCGCCTCGGTGGTTCAGGATCAGACGGGGGAGGGGGGGGGGGGGGGTGTCGGCCCTCTGCAGAGACCTGCTCGGGTGTTTCCCCCGCTGGGTGAGGGTGAAAGTTCAGACTTCTCTCTGAGTCTTTGATGCAGAAAAAACAGAAAACACACCGGCTCACTTTCACTTTCAAGTCTGTCTCCTTCAGCCCACGGTGTGGAGCGTCTGGTAGCTCCTCCTCTTCTTCTTCTGCGCCCTCAGCAGCGGCGTCTGAGTGTCCACGTCTCGAGATAAAACCCTCCTGCGGGCTCTGCAGAGAGGAGCTCGAGTCCAGCCGTACACCAGACTGTTGAGGAAACCCTGAGAGGCCGAGGTCACAGCCTGAGAGACACATGAGAGCAATGAAACATCCCCCAGTCTGAAGACGAGTCCAACAGAGGAAATCTTATTTAATGACTCATCTTCTAATACGATTATAAAGGATGTAGAGCTTCTGTATGAAGGACTGTCACCTGTTAGAAAAGACAATCAAACCACACACAGATGCAAAACAAGCACGACTACATGCTACACTAACCAAAGTTGTCTAAAGAGACAACAACAACATGCAAAGCAACAACACTGAGCTAAAGAGACGTACCACACAACCAGAGAGGTGCAACAAACAGAGACAACAAGAAGCTAAACAACAACGAGTCCAAGAGACGAGCTGACCACAACAACGCCATGTTTACAGGTTTATATTCTGCTGCAGACTCACCTGTGAGATGTAGAGGACGACCCCGGCCTCGCCCCGACCCGCTGACGGCTTCACCAGCTGTAGAAACGCCAGAGCCACCGCTGAGAAAACACGAGACAGAAACGCCGTTAGCTCTGCGGCCTCCATCGTGACGTCACACCGGAAACATCTGATCGCTCACATCCATTAGTAACCACGGTAACCACGGCGATATGATGGAAAAAAAACAAAACAAACCTGGACCCCAACAGAGGACGAAGATCAGCGGGTACAGGATCATACAGCCGTCCATCACACGGAATGACGCCCGCTGCTGGTTGCCTAGGTAACCGTTTGATGTCACAACCCGCCTGTAAATATGGCGGGCTTT
>NW_026870356.1:210000-242500 GCF_963584025.1 Labrus mixtus
ATCAAAAGTGAAGGCAGAAAAGAAACAAACTGAATGAAAACAGGTTAAAAAAGTCGGACATTTTGACATTTTGACATTTTGACTCGTCAAATGAGTCGTCTGAGAGTTTTGTTTTTAGGTCGAATGAGACATTCAAAGCGCCACGTGTCGTTTATTTCTGTCGCTCTGGCTGCAGGAAGATGCTACGATAGGTTAACTGCAGTGAGCCAAAAGGGACAAACTTGTACATGATTAATGCTTTTTACATTTTGTATACATTTCCGACTTGAATTGAATCGCCATTGACAGCTTGAATGATTTCAGTAACTTCAGAAAACAAGATTATAGTCCATCAGTCAGGGACTATTTCCAGCAGAGGAAGGATACACACTTTCCCACCACAGGAACTTTCCCCTGGAACCACAGACCTTTTGAGGAACTGTGTGCATTTCCACCGCAGGAACCAGGGGTCAAAAAAAGACCCTGCTCCGGAGGTAGTACTTTCTAAAGGTCCAGTAACTTCGGGGGGGCAAAGGTCAACCTGCAGTGCTGAACGTCTCTGATTGGTCAGGCAATCACAGGGTTTCAGATCACCGTGTGGCACTTCAACTATGAGCCACAGGAACCCTTTTTAGTTCCCTGAAGAGAAGCCCCCCGGAGCCTGTGGTTGAAAAGAAGATTTTCATTCAGAGTATAAATTGAGATTACAAAAGCAGGAAGTGACGCAGACTGCTCCTTTAAGTTCAGCTCGACTCGAGGTGCAGATGTTGGAGAGTGAAAGTTTAAAAAAGAGAAGAAGGTAAGAATCAAAAAGTCCAAAAAGTCAAGTCTGAAAGCTGCTGTGAGTGAAGCATGTGGTCTATGAGAAATGTTCCTGTGAGTTAGATTAGATTTAAATCATCAACACTTTGGTTCTTCTTTCTCAACATCTCGACTTATTTATCTCCTGACCCTGAGATAACAACACTGATTTGAGATCTCCAGAAAACTGAAGTCTGCTTGTTGTTCTCTCTGGTTATCATGAGGTAAAGGATGTTCCCCATGGGCTTCCGTAGTTCTTTTTCTTTTGAGGATTTTCTGCTTCTCTGCTTCACATACAAACCAAACCGAAAGTTATATTTTGACCTATAATTTAACTCTTTACGGTTCATCTTTACTATGAATTTACATCTTTGTTTTTAATGTTCCAGGTGAATTCTCCTGATTATATCCTGCTGTGTTCTCACATCAGCTCACTCTGACTTTCTGCAGATTAAATACGAGGAGGCTGGAGGGGAAACATTCAGATGTTTGTGTTCACACATGACACTCAGAGTGAAAACATCAGGATGTTTCTGCAGGTGTGAAAGCAGCTCTAAAACATTCAAATGAGCTGCAACAGAGAAGCTTCTTCTACACGTCAGTGCACCAATAATAATAATCCTAACATAGAAGAGATACAGCTAAAAGTAAGATCAGTGTACAGTAAGGTGGTTCCATCAAGACCACACTAACCTACTACAACACTAGTCCTAGGTAGTTTCATCAGTTTTTCCTTTAAGAGAGACTTTTTATTTTTTATACTTACTGCACCTCTATGTCAAAGAACTCGTCTAACTTCCTTTAAATCTTCTGATTATCTAAACAAAAACATTCTCTGAATAAATCAGGATTTCTTTAAAGAGTTCAGCTTCAGTTTTCTCTTCATGAGTGTGAATGTGAAACTTTAAGTCGTTACAGAGACTTTCTACATGAAGCTGAGATAAAAACAGCTCTCACTTTGAGTAAACTTTCTGATTCTGAGTGTGGAGTCTCACCTGAGTCCAGTCCTGAGGGGAGGTGGTGTTCCTCTCCCTGCCGTTGGTCAGATCCTCCTGCAGACTCTGAGCGGGCAGCGTGATGAAAACAGACATTTTTAATTTAAAAAAAAAAAAGTACAAAGAGAATCAGAGGAGAGGCTGTTGAGTTCAGTCTGAGACCTGAGACCTGAGGGACACCCTGCAGCCTGTCAGGATTTATCTGCAGACCACACACAGGAGGCAGGAGTTAGTCACACTGACCCCACCCCCTTCATCACTGTGGATACGCCCCCTCCTGCTGAGCTGGACTCGCTGGACCAGGAGGAACTTCTCTAGCACCACCTTCAGGACATAATCCCTCCTTTATTACAGAGCACACCTGTAGACCTAATGGACCAGATGAATATGAAATACATGTTCAAGGTTCTTTACCTGATTATTTCCCTCTTAGTCTGTTTGGATATCCGCCCCTGATGTCTGATTGTACCGTGTTATGGAAATGGAAATGTTTTGGTGACTAAAGACTGTACCACATACGTCAGTTGCAGTAGCCGGTTTCAACCAGTAGAGGGCAGTCACTGCACACATTACTAACAATATTTCAATTTTCAAAACTTTGTAATCAAATGTTGAGAATTGGACCTGAATAGATCCACACCACGACTTAACCCTCAGGCATCAGTTTAATTTACTACCCTCTGAAGTCACTAAGGACAAAAATGTCCACGCCAAAAAACTGAACACAACACCAGAGGAACACACACGCCTTCATTTCCTCCCGTTTGGACTCCAGCAACTCACAAAACATCTCCAACATGGCACTCACCTTTACTAAAATCTTTACTTTAGTAAAATCATTTTTTATTACATATTTGTTACAAAGTAGAGAGAAAAAAACAAAAAAACTTGTGTTTCTTCTTCTTTGCTTCGTACTGTCTCAGTGTGATGGCGCCCTCTGCTGGCGTTTAGGAGAAAGTAACACAAAGGTCGGTGCTCTCAGAGAAAGACTCAAATATTATTCAGTGGATACTTTCTTCAAGAGAGGAACCAAAGAAAACACTGCAGCACACGTCTCCTTCAGAGCGTCCGAAAGTGATCGATGTGCTGCAGTTTTCTATTTGGTTTCCTGTCACTCAAATACTCAACACGTCAGAGGAAAAGGAGTTTGTCATCAGATGTTTCGATCAGAGCCGATCATTTTAAACACATGACCCCCTTCTACTTCAGCCGGATCATCTCTTCTTCTTCTATGGAATGTTTTTCAGCTTCGTCCAGAGTTAGGTTCTGTGTGTTTAAACTCAGGTATGAATAATAAACTGTTATAGAACCTTACAATGGACACAAGGACGCTTCACATGGCGGAGTAACAACAAGAACACAGGACAACAAACAGAGACTGAGACGGGGAGCAGAGGTCAGGGAGGATGAGGAGAACAGACGGCGTTTGAGGAAGTCCAAAGATTGTGGATGTCTGAGACAAGGGGGGGGGGAGTAGGAGCAGGCCGGTGTCCGAGGACCGGAGGTTTGGTGATGGGGTGTACGGGTGGAGGAGGTCGGAGAGGGACTGAGGGGCGGGGGAGTATCTTGTAGTGTATGCAGGATTAAACTGGGAGCCAGTGGAGGTGGATGAGGGAGGTTTCATGCTTCTGGTCGGCGCAACGATATTGCGCAAGCGCGAGAGGAGGGTCTGCGGACGGTCTGAGGACCCCAGCCGCGCATCTCCAAGATTTTGTAACAACGCGGACGGGTTCGCCGACAGCGTTGTAATGATTGCAATGGCGTGTTGAGAGGTCGCGCTCTGACTGCAGTCAGTATGAAACGTGCTCACCGGCCGCAAGAAGCTCGCGTCGCAGATTTACCCCCCCCCCCCCCCCCCAAATGTTTTTATTGCAGATCTAAATGAATCACACAAATGACATATTTGGGATCCAAAACAGCGAATTTCACCAAAAGGTGACAAGTTTGCACCCCTGAATACATTTATGTTGATGATGTTGCACTGATGCAAATCAAAAGATGGAACAATTGTGGCTCAACCACAGATCTTAAATCAATAGATTGATCCAGCCCTTCAAATCAACAACCATTCTATCCATTCTACTTCTGTGTGGGCTCAACATTCTCGTTCGACCCTTTAGAGCTGAACGCTGACTCTAAACATCCACTGATGACGCTCGCTGCCGAGATCGTCTTCCGTTTTTGTCCTGGGTTAATGTTCCTCTCCGACAAAACAACGTGCCCCAGCCTGGCCCCCCTCAGTAAGTGGTCTAGAACAGTCACTGATAAAGTGTGAGTTGGTGTTTCTACCACGGAGTCAGAGAGCGATGGTCAGAGTCAGGAGATTGTTTTTTTAAATGAAAGAAAGAGGATTTGGTGACGGGTTTGAGGTGAGAGTGGAATGAGAGGGTGGAGTCTACGACGACGCCCAGGTGGACCTCAGAGGAGGGTTAGGGTTAAACCTCTTCAGAGGAGGGTTAGGGTTAAACCTCTTCAGAGGAGGGTTAGGGTTAAACCCCCTCAGAGGAGGGTTAGGGTTAAACCTCTTCAGAGGAGGGTTAGGGTTAAACCCCTTCAGAGGAGGGTTAGGGTTAAACCTCCTCAGAGGAGGGTTAGGGTTAAACCTCTTCAGAGGAGGGTTAGGGTTAAACCCCCTCAGAGGAGGGTTAGGGTTAAACCTCTTCAGAGGAGGGTTAGGGTTAAACCCCCTCAGAGGAGGGTTAGGGTTAAACCCCCTCAGAGGAGGGTTAGGGTTAAACCCCCTCAGAGGAGGGTTAGGGTTAAACCTCCTCAGAGGAGGGTTAGGGTTAAACCCCCTCAGAGGAGGGTTAGGGTTAAACCCCTTCAGAGGAGGGTTAGGGTTAAACCCCCTCAGAGGAGGGTTAGGGTTAAACCTCTTCAGAGGAGGGTTAGGGTTAAACCTCCTCAGAGGAGGGTTAGGGTTAAACCTCTTCAGAGGAGGGTTAGGGTTAAACCCCCTCAGAGGAGGGTTAGGGTTAAACCTCTTCAGAGGAGGGTTAGGGTTAAACCTCTTCAGAGGAGGGTTAGGGTTAAACCCCCTCAGAGGAGGGTTAGGGTTAAACCTCTTCAGAGGAGGGTTAGGGTTAAACCCCCTCAGAGGAGGGTTAGGGTTAAACCTCTTCAGAGGAGGGTTAGGGTTAAACCTCTTCAGAGGAGGGTTAGGGTTAAACCTCTTCAGAGGAGGGTTAGGGTTAAACCTCTTCAGAGGAGGGTTAGGGTTAAACCTCTTCAGAGGAGGGTTAGGGTTAAACCTCTTCAGAGGAGGGTTAGGGTTAAACCTCTTCAGAGGAGGGTTAGGGTTAAACCTCTTCAGAGGAGCTTTCTTTATAATAAGTGTTCCCCTCGAAAACTGACCGAAATGTTTTTACTCCTTTTTTTCAGTTTGAGCTCTTTGATGAGAATCGAGCTGATTGGATTCTTTGAGACTTTTTCAAACGTGTGTTAAAGACATGTAGCGCCGTAACCTGAACACGGCACTGAAGACAAACACATCGACCTCTAGCGGGGCACCGAGGCCGACCTCTGGCCTTCTGACAAACAGGAAGTGATGTCAGCACAGTTCCTGACGTTTGAGTCAAACCTTTATTCTTCTCATGTTTCTTTTAAACTTTCATGTAGATGTACATCAGACTAAAATCTACTCCTGTGACATCACAGGTTACCTAGCAACTAGTGTTGCACACCTGATTGGCTGCAAGGAAGCTAAAGGTGTCCACACTCTGTCAGAGTCTGAGCCGGTCTCTCTGTCTCCTCAGGTCCGTCCTGTGATGAGTTCAGGGACTCGTGTTTCTGCCGTAGATCTAAACTCCGCTCAGAGTCTAAATGTTACTTTGATACCACGTGACTTCACAGGAAACGATCTCCGTTGTCTAAATGAAACTTAAGTTTTAAAAAGTGTCCAAGTTTTAAAAAGTAGGCAGGTGTGAAGGAGAAGAATGAATCCATCAGAAACTGACAGAACGCAGCCGCAGGCGGACTAGTGGCTCGTTTGTGCGTCCCATGAACAGATGCTACAGTCCTGAAAGTGGACGACACGGGGACAACTCCCCTCTCTCTCTCCCCCCTCTCTCTCTCCCCCCTCACTCACTCTCTCTCTTCCCCCCTCTCTCACTCACACACTCTCTCTCTTCCCCCCCTCTCTCTCTCACTCACACACACTCTCTCTCTCACACACTCTCTCTCTCTTCCCCCCTCTCTCTCTCTCTTCCCCCCCTCTCTCTCTCTCTTCCCCTCTCTCTCTCTCTCACACACACACACTCTCTCTCTCTCTTCCCCCCCTCTCTCTCTCTCTTCCCCTCTCTCTCTCTCACTCACACACACACACTCTCTCTCTCTTCCCCCCTCTCTCTCTCTCTCACTCACACACTCTCTCTCTCTCTTCCCCCCCTCTCTCTCTCTCTTCCCCTCTCTCTCTCTCACTCACACACACACACTCTCTCTCTCTCTTCCCCCCCTCTCTCTCTCACTCACACACACTCTCTCTCTCACACACTCTCTCTCTCTTCCCCCCCCTCTCTCTCACACACACTCTCTCTCTCTCTTCCCCCCCTCTCTCTCTCTCTTCCCCTCTCTCTCTCTCACTCACACACACACACACTCTCTCTCTCTTCCCCCCCTCTCTCTCTCTCTTCCCCTCTCTCTCTCTCACTCACACACACACACTCTCTCTCTCTCTTCCCCCCTCTCTCTCTCTCTCACTCACACACACTCTCTCTCTTCCCCCCTCTCTTTCTCACTCACACACACTCTCTCTCTCTCTTCCCCCCTCTCTCTCTCACTCACACACACTCTCTCTCTCTCTCACTCACACACACTCTCTCTCTCTTCCCCCCTCTTTCTCACTCACACACACTCTCTCTCTCTTCCCCCCTCTTTCTCACTCACACACACTCTCTCTCACTCTCTCTCTCTCTCTCTTCCCCCCTCTCTCTCTCACTCACACACACTCTCTCTCTCTCTTCCCCCTCTCTCTCTCTCACACACTCTCTCTCTCTCCCCCCCTCTCTCCCCCCTCTCTCTCTCTCACACTCTCTCTCTCTCTCCCCCCTCTCTCTCTCTCTCACTCACACACACTCTCTCTCTCTCTTCCCCCCCTCTCTCTCTCTCTTCCCCCCCCTCTCTCTCTCTCTCTCACACACACTCTCTCTCTCTCTCTTCCCCCCCTCTCTCTCTCTCTCTCTTCCCCCCTCTCTCTCTCTCTCTCACTCACACACACTCTCTCTCTCTCTCTTCCCCCCCTCTCTCTCTCTCTTCCCCCCTCTCTCTCTCTCTCTCACTCACACACACTCTCTCTCTCTCTCTTCCCCCCCCCCCTCTCTCTCTCTTCCCCCCTCTCTCTCTCTCTCTCACTCACACACACTCTCTCTCTCTCTCTTCCCCCCCCCCTCTCTCTCTCTCCTCCCCCCTCTCTCTCCCTACAATAAAGGCACAAAAATTTAAAGAAGTTCTAAATTACACAACCGTCTGAAATCACACACTGTAGTGGGCTACATAGGGAACACTCTGTAGTGGGCTACATAGGGAACACTCTGTAGTGGGCTACATAGGGAACACTCTGTAGTGGGCTACACAGGGAACACTCTGTAGTGGGCTACACAGGGAACACTCTGTAGTGGGCTACATAGGGAACACTCTGTAGTGGGCTACACAGGGAACACTCTGTAGTGGGCTACATAGGGAACACTCTGTAGTGGGCTACACAGGGAACACTCTGTAGTGGCCTACACAGGGAACACTCTGTAGTGGGCTACATAGGGAACACTCTGTAGTGGGCTACATAGGGAACACTCTGTAGTGGGCTACACAGGGAACACTCTGTAGTGGCCTACACAGGGAACACTCTGTAGTGGGCTACACAGGGAACACTCTGTAGTGGGCTACATAGGGAACACTCTGTAGTGGGCTACACAGGGAACACTCTGTAGTGGGCTACACAGGGAACACTCTGTAGTGGGCTACATAGGGAATACTCTGTAGTGGGCTACACAGGGAACACTCTGTAGTGGGCTACATAGGGAACACTCTGTAGTGGGCTACATAGGGAATACTCTGTAGTGGGCTACACAGGGAACACTCTGTAGTGGGCTACATAGTGCACTCATTCAGCAGATTAAACATCTCGGACACGACTCGCTCACACGCCTGCCGCTGATAGTGATGTCATAACTGTCGCACAACTACGACATGCAGCTTAAAGGAAGAATGATCGACACATAAATAAATCATAAAGTCTGTCCTGTGTAAATGTGTCTCTGAGTCATGACTGTCTACAATGAGGGAGAAGCTCGAGTCCCGCTGGCTGTGTTGTTGTCAGAGCCGTGTTTACATGGACGGGACGGCCGGCTCCTCCCCTTGTGTATAAAAGCTGTTTTAGTCAAGAACTAGAGAGAAGAACATACTCACTGATTATTTGGATGTTAGTAAGAGTTTTTAGATCACGCTCATTCTGTGTCAGTTTACATGAAATGTGAAGCTACGAGCTAACTAAAGAGCGCTAACGTTAGCATGCTAACACAACAAGGTGAAGCTACGAGCTAACTGAAGAGAGCTAACATTAGCATGCTAACACAACAACGTGAAGCTACGCGCTAACTAAAGAGCGCTAACATTAGCATGCTAACACAACAATGTGAAGCTACGAGCTAACTAAAGAGCACTAACATTAGCATACTAACACAACAATGTGAAGCTACGAGCTAACTAAAGAGCACTAACATTAGCATGCTAACACAACAATGTGAAGCTACGAGCTAACTAAAGAGCGCTAACATTAGCATGCTAACACAACAATGCAGGACACGGGATAGCAGCTCGAGTTTGTCCTCTGTGATCGTGAGTGGAGGGGGGGGTTGGAGGTGTGTCTCTGGAGGCTTCAGTATGGAGGAGGCGTGGCCTAACAGCAGTTTGTTTTGGTTTCATGCTGGAGCTCAAGGGCGACATCTACTGGACCAAAAAGTCGACACATTCTTCCTTTAACATCGTAGTCTAACGGAGGCGTAACTGTTCACGATAATATAAAGTCAGTTTCTTTATACACAATAACATAAAACGAATAAATACAAAGAACTGAAAGAAACTTATTCTCGCAACAAATCTCGTTTATTTGTTCTTCCAGACGGCGTCGCGTTATCTTTTCATCTTCACTAAAACAGCTTTTCCAAATATCAACGTTTGCGTTCCCGCTGGTCGCTCCTCTCATCCGAGAGCCAAACGCCACCTTCATGCCCTAAAACGCTTTGAACTGCAAAGCATGATGGTACATATCGCTTGCACGGCGCTACTTTCACTGTGGTGCATTGTGGGATACAATGAGTGCCCTACATAAGATGGCGTTTTGGTTCTGTAGCGAGCAGGGTGTGTCTTCAGACTTCTGTTGCCGTGGTAACACAAACATGACGACTTTGTTTGATTTTTAAGGAGAATCATGTGGAAGTTTTAAAAAGTCTCGTTTCCTGACTCGTCTAGTTGCAGATGTTTGGGAAGTAGAGCTGGGTGTTGGCGTGCGTGTCCACGTGGTACGTGAGCTCCAGGGCGTCACTGAAGCTCTTTGGGCACAGCGGGCACTGGAAGCGGAGTACGGCGTGCGTCAGCTGGTGGCTCCGGAGCGAGCTGAGCCGCCTGAAGGTTTTGGGGCAGACGGGGCAGCTGAAGGGTCGGGCGTCCGTGTGCAGCCGCTGGTGTCGGCGCAGGGCGCTGGAGAAGGTGAAGCTCTTGTTGCACTCGCTACAGGTGTACGGCCGCTCGCCCGTGTGCGTCCTCTGGTGCTCCGTCATGTGGACCTGCTGGGTGAAGCTCTTGTTGCAGGTGGGGCACTGATACGGGCGCTCACCTGAGTGGATCCTCAGGTGTTTCTGCAGCGCCGACGCCTTGTAGCAGTTCCGACCACAAACAGGGCAGCAGTGCTTCTTTTTCCCATCGATGATGTCGTCTGCCACCCGGGTCACGGGGCGGCCATCTTGTTCTGTGAAGGTCAAGGAGAGGATTATCTGTGAGGCGGTGCTTTTTATTTTATGAATGTGCTACATGTTTATGTTTTTATACTGAAATGAAACAAGGCTGCCGGCACACAGATGTGATCCGACAGTCAAACGTGTTAGATCTATAACATCCTCTAAAAGTGTTTTTTTTTTCTCTCGACCGGCTCAGATTGTAGAAGAGAAACATGAATCTGTGTTGACATCGGGTCATATATGTAGAAATGTGAAATACATTTTGAAGTTGGTGCCTTCTTGACCGAGAAAAGGCAGAAAGTGTCTTTTTGGCTCATGTTGATGAAAGACATCAAATCCCAGAATGCACAGCACCGCAGGCCACTCCCACTAAGGTCCTCTAGTTACTACAACACATAAGGCTGTTTACACAACTGATCTTGTAAATTCCTGTCAGAAAACAGACTCTATGTCTGTGTCCATAGACAAACAGTGAGAGCACCGACACTACCAGTCCGCCCCAGCTCGAGCCGGCCCCGGCTCCTCGTCCTCACCGCCACCGACAGGTAGGCCTTATGTCTCGGCTGCAGAGCTGGCAGCGGCTGGCGGCGGCAATATATCAATAGAGCTGCGAGACGGTTGCTGCCGACAGGCCGGTCTTGTGTCATAGCATAGCTTCAAGCAATATGGCGGACATTAAGTTTCGATTCTGGGAGTGAGTTCCCACCCACTGATCTGTGATTGGTCTGTAGCTTCAGTGGTGGAAAATATGAGGAACTAGCGTTGTAGTTTCACCCCGCTAAACACAACAGCTTCCAGTGACGCAACAATCATCATTTTGCGTCACTGGAAGCTCCTTTACAGACTCAGAAATACAAAGATTTCACATCTCAGGGGAAAATGAGGGCGGGATGCACGACCATTCAAAAACACTACCAGGTTTCTAATGATACAAAGATTAATGCAGATGAGTGAAGTATCCCTTTAATCGCAGGGCTAATTTAAAATGACTCTGTGCACACCACGTCTGTGAGCGGTGCTGTTTACTCCCACTCTGGTCTAGTGAGGTCTACAAGCTGCTGTTTGTAAAGTGTCAGTGTGTTGAGATAACATTTGTTATGAATTGTCCATAAAATTAAAGACTGATAGTCATGCACGTGTTTCTACATCACACGCGGCGGTCAGGATACGCATCAAGTCTGATTCTGACGGAGCCCACTGTTAGCACGCATCAAGATGAACCCAAACAAACAACAAATCAACCATGTTGTTTGCATGTTGTTCCCGCGTGATCTTGTGGACCCGTGTGTGCAGGCTGCGCTCTAGAGACAGACCCAGTGGGACGGGGCGCCTTGCTGTCGGATGGAGCAAAAAACGTGGCGCTGACGGGTGCCTGGAGTCGGCGGTTTGCTTGTTTGTGTCATGTCTGCGTTTTTAAAGCTGCAGAAGATAATAAGAGACGGAGACGTACCAATGAGCACCGGTCTCGGGTCCTCCTGTTCTCCATCAGAGTTGATCAACCCGCCCACGTCTCCCTCCTCGTTTGCCACTTCCACCACCTTCAACGATAAGCTGCCCTGGTCGCCATGGTTACCGGGAAGAAGTCGGGGTTTAGTGATGAAGGTCTTATTGGTGGTAGAAAGGTCCTCTGGGACCTGCAGGAGAACAGGAGAAAAAAAAACAGTCAGAGACCTTCAGGGTCTACGTTGGAGCTTCCAAACTATGAGCTGAAGGTTTTACCTCCTGGATCAGACCGGCCGCATGAACCTCCTCCTGCTGCTGCTGCTGCACCTCCTCCTGCTGCTGCTGCTGCTGCTGCTGCTGCACCTCCTCCTCCTGCTGCTGCTGCTGCTGCACCTCCTCCTCCTGCTGCTGCTGCTGCTGCACCTCCTCCGTCTTTATGTTCAGCCAGAACTCCTGAGATAGAAAATCAGAATCTGGGTTTATTGCCAAGTTCATTTACACATACAAGGAATTTGACTTGGTGTATTGGTGCTAAACAATTAACAAGGAAATAAAGCAGAACTAGAAACAACTTAAATAATACAGAAGAAGAAGATATTACAATATATAAAATAGATTTTGAAAATGTTAAATATGAAAAAAATAAAAAACACAAAATGTACAAAAGGTGACATGTAGGAGCTGTGCAGTGGACTATGAGAACAAATCTTATAGGTGTAATTCAAAAAGTGCAGTCAGCCTCCTGCACACTGTCTGAAATACATGGACAACATTTCTGTCCCGACATGTTACCAAAGTATTTAAACAGCGCCCTCTCTGGTTAAAAGTTTGACTGAAGATCTGAAGTTTGTCAAGCTTTGAGTCGGTCATGAAACTAAAGGAGACGTCTCGTTTGAAAACATGATAAAGAAAGGTATCTACATTCAGTCAGCCGTAATATGAGGAGAGTTAAACAGTAAACGTGACGTCTCACCTGGTCGGCGGGCTCTTGGATGAGTCCGTCCCTGACGTGGGTCCTCATGTGTTTCCGGAGGTGGCACGGCTTCAGGAAGCTGCGGGCGCAGATGCTGCAGGGATGACGCTTCCTGTGGATCTTCTCGTGCGCCCTCAGGTCGCTGACGGCGCTGAACGTCTCCTCACACTTGGAGCAGCGGTGCAGCGTCTGCTCCGAGTCCGCGGCGTGGTTCTTAAAGTGTTCTTTGAGTCTGGACGGCCTGGAGAAGGTCTTCCCACAGATGCAGCAGCTGTAGGGTTTCTTTGGACTGTCGGGAACGCTTTCTGCAAAACAACACAAGATGAAAGTTCAGGATGTGCAGGAGCAGAGTTGTGTTTATCATCTCTGATTATAAGTTTTTAGAGAGTTTATGACATCACACCGTTTGTCCTGCTCGAGGTCGCAGGAGGGCTGGAGTTGTTCCCAGCTGACATTGGGAAAGAGGCGGGGCACTACCTGGACTGGTTTCCAGTCAATCACAGACAAACAACCAGGCACCCTCACATCCACACCTACAGCTGTCTGTCTCTTTCAGTCTACATTGATTTATTTTAGGGCTGGGAAACGATTAAGTTTTAATCGCGTTAATCGCATTGTTATACGCAAAATCCAATAATGAATTAAAAAGTAGTGTATAGCGCACTTTTATTGTAAATGTACTTCTCAACTTAAACAATGTAATCAAAGCAAATAAATACAAAACTAAAGCTTATTGCATTGTTTGCAGTCTGGACGCAGAGTGGTGAGGGTCTCCTCTCTGACTGCAGCTGGGTCTGCTGCGCGAGGCTACACTGACAGCCTGTGAGAGCTTCAGGAAGGGGGAGGGGCTTACGGCAGCACCCGCTGCTCGTTGAGTAACTGCAGAGCAATACGTGCTTTCACGTCAGTTTCTTACACTAAAAAAGTCTCCAATAACACCAGAAAAAGTCGCTAGATTTGTTGCTAGTAGCTGTTGACAAAAAAAGTCGTCAAGGGGGTTTGGAAAGTCGCCAGATTTAGCAAGAAAGTCGCCAAGTTGGCAACACTGTTTCCTCTTCCCTGTGAGCGCCGCAGCAGACATGCGCAGCAGTAAGCAACATACGAGGCTCGCTCACGATGGAATTTTACAAAATAAAAGGCAGTGAGCAACAGACTTTCACAATAAGAAAATAAATAATAAAAACTGCGTTAATGCGAGATAAAATAATTGAGTATTGAATAATTGAGTTAACGTGAAAATAACGCGTTAATGTGCCCAGCCCTAATTAATTAATACATTTATTTTTAATTTATTTTATTTTACAGGGACATTGCATATTAATAAACATTTCAGTAAATATGCCAGAGTTATTTTTATCTGTTGTCCGTGGACAGATTTTATAAAAGGCTCCCTAAAAAACAAAACTAATTCAAACATCGCTAAAAGCTACAAGTAGAAATATCCTGACAGTAATGAAGCAGCCACAGGAGAAACAACATCAAGCCTGCAGGATACACATCAAGCAGCATTTGGTTCATATAAAACATGTATCTCATTCTTGATCTTTTTTTTGTGTTGTGGTTTGTGTGTGTGGTTGGTTGTGTGGTTGTTTTCTGCTGCAAACGTCACCTGCACACCTGGGCATAGTTGGTAATTACAGCCACAGGTAGGTAGAAAGGGGAGACACAGGTGAGTGGGGAGAGGGAATTAGTGGAAGACACACAGTTTTTCAACCATAGGTGTGTGAAGATGTTGTCCGTCACGTTTAGACTTTATCTATGTTTATGAACTAGTTTGGTCTGATGCAGAATAGACTTACACCCGTCTTTTTGTTGGTGTTTTTAAGATTGTTGATAAATAAATACTGCAAACATAATTAACGACGGACATTCCCTTTTTTACCCACCATGAGTTGGAAATGACTTCAAATTCCCTCCAGTGGCACTTTTTGTTGTTAGATTGCCACTACAAACAGAATGAGATGTTAGACGTTCTCACCGCTCTGGGAAGGCATCGTTTCCTCTTCATCGTCAACATCGCTTGTGATCTCGACTTTGATCTCCCGCAGCCCGTTCAGACCGCAGCTCTCGAATGCCGAACCTGCCGCCGTGCTGCCTTCACTGACCAGCTCGTCTGGTTTCTGTTCAAAAACATCATGAGTGAGATGAGTTTAACTTTGTCAGCTGTCGTTCCAGTATGATCGCTAAAGTCATCGCTCTCAGTGTGTCATTAACTCCTGCTAGTCAGGCCTCTAAACCCGATGTTGTGTTAAATATCCAGAATTACTCGACTGAACTGTTCGACACTCGACACGAGATGCAGATACTAAAAGTGAGAGAACGTGTTTGTAGAGACTGAAGATCCCAAAAAAGAAAACCTTTTTCTGTAACCATCAGTGTTTTTACATTTATTTTTCGAAAGGTCTCCTCACCTCCTCGTCTTCCTCCGACTGCATGGATCCGTTCTCGGTCGTCATGGCGACGCCCTCTCCCTTCTTCTTGTGGATCTCCCGGTGCCTCCTCAGCGCCCTCTGAGCGGAGAACTGCTTCTCGCAGACCTCGCACTGAAACGGCTTCTCCCCGGTGTGAGTCCTGGCGTGCTCCCTCAGACGAGACTCTCGGCTGAAGCTGCGGCCGCAGACGTCGCACACGAACTGCAGCGCCATCCGGTGGAGCTCCTCGTGCTGCTGCAGCTTCTCGGGCGTGGGGAAATCGCCGTGGCACTTGAGGCAGCGGTAAAAAGTTCCCTCCTAATGTCGGAGACAAAGTAGAAGATTGTTGGATAGAATTTACTTCAAAGCTCACACAATAAAAAAACAAAACAAATCTACCAGAAACAACACAACAGACGGTTATTTTTTATATTCAGCTCTAATTACAGATTTTTAGGTTCTTGTTTAAATGTCTCATATTTTTATCCCTGCACGGGTTATGTACATTTCTTGTATAAATCTATTTTTAATTGCACAGTTTGAGTTTGTTTCATCTAGAGGTTCTTTCTTTAAATCTTTTTTCAGGTTAATATATATGTATGGGGGGGGGGTCAGTTTTGTGGTTAATTTGTAACAAATGTTTCATGTCACGTCTTTGTAACCTGCTACTGGATGCTTTTCCCTCGGGATCAATAAAGTTTCTATCTAGAAGGAGAGAAATCACATTCTGGAGCTAGCTTAGCTTAGCGCAGAGTGAAAGGATGTAAAGGAGTCGCTGAGGGGATGGAAATGTTTGGAGCAGCAGCAGGAAGCCACGCTCGCCACAGAAAGGTTAAAGGTCAGGACTGCCCCTCCCTCTCTCCTCACTCACGCTGTTCTGAGATCCTCGAGCTTTGGCTAGCTCCTGCTCCACGGCGTGTCTCTGCAGGTGTTTCTTCAGCAGGCCCGGTCGGTTGAAGCTCTTGCTGCACAGCGAGCAGGGGTGGAGCTTCTCCCCCGTGTGGTTCCTCACGTGGTCTCTGAGGGACGACGGCGTGGAGAAGGCCTTCCCGCAGAGCGAGCACAGCAGGTTCCTCTGCGTGTGGCTCTTCTGATGCTCGCTGAAGCCCGCGTTGGAGGCGAAGCGTTTGGGGCACAGCGGGCAAGCGAACGGTTTCTCCCCCGTGTGCGTCCGCTCGTGTTGCACCAGGTGGCGCCGCTGGACGAAGCCGCGACTGCAAAACACGCAGACGTGCGGCTTCTCGGCGGCGTGCCGGGGCAGGTGTCGCCGCAGGCAGCTCATCTGGGCGTAGCTGACGCCGCAGTGCGGGCAGGAGTACGGCTTCTCGCCCGTGTGGACGCGCAGGTGAGACGTCAGGTTGATCTTCTTGGCAAAGCGCTTCCCGCACACGGAGCAGCTGTGACGCTTCTCCCCGGCGTGCGAGGCCAAGTGGTCGGCCAGACGAGACGGGCGGGAGAACACTCGGCCGCACACGGAGCACGGGTGAGTGGGGCGACATTTCTTTAGAGACAGTCGTGCTGACGTCTGGATGACTGGGAGCGTTTCCTCTCCTGTAGGAAACAATGATGTCATTATGATGTCATTATGATGTCATTATGATGTCACCTCATGACTCACATCAGTACTGTGTTTAATAACAACTCTTTCTAGAAGTGGAAGTGGACATACCTGCTGTTTATTTAATTGATGTAAATATGTTTGATTTTTAACTTCTTGTTATTTTTAATAATTATATTCCTGTTTCCTGTTTCTTGTCCCCCATGGGGATCAATAAAGTTTATCTTTACCAGAGAGGGCGAGCTGATGACGTTAAAGGGTTAGTTTAACATTTTAGGATTTACACATCGTCCCTTTGTTGTTGAGTGTTAGCTTAGCTTAGCAAAACAGCAGATGTGGCTCTGACTAAAGAAAACAGTCTAACATCAACACTTTGTTTGTTGTCTTGTTAAGTGAGAAAGGTGAAAGATGTTTCTCTGACCTTCAGAGGGAAACTGCTGATAGTCGTCTGCTTCTTCTGTCACTCCAGTCATCACGTCACGTCACCACACGTCAGCTGTCTCCTCCTCCAAACCTCTGAAACAAACACAAGAGACAAACTTACAGAAAAACTACTTAGATTATCACTCTGAGGGTCATGTGATCACTCTGAGTGTCATGTGATCACTCTGAGCGTCATGTGATCACTCTGAGGGTCATGTGATCACTCTGAGCACTCTGAGGGTCATGTGATCACTCTGAGCGTCATGTGATCACTCTGAGGGTCATGTGATCACTCTGAGCGTCATGTGATCACTCTGAGGGTCATGTGATCACTCTGAGCGTCATGTGATCACTCTGAGGGTCATGTGATCACTCCGAGTGTCATGTGATCACTCTGAGCGTCATGTGATCACTCCGAGCGTCATGTGATCACTCTGAGCGTCATGTGATCACTCTGAGCGTCATGTGATCACTCCGAGGGTCATGTGATCACTCTGAGCGTCATGTGATCACTCCGAGGGTCATGTGATCACTCTGAGCGTCATGTGATCACTCCGAGCGTCATGTGATCACTCCGAGGGTCATGTGATCACTCTGAGCGTCATGTGATCACTCTGAGCGTCATGTGATCACTCCGAGGGTCATGTGATCACTCTGAGCGTCATGTGATCACTCAAACATCTGAATGTTTCTCCTCCAGCCTCCTCGTATTTATTCTGCAGAAAGTCAGAGTGATCTGATGTGAGAACACAGCAGGATATAATCAGGAGAATTCACCTGGAGCCAGTGGGAGGGGCCAGTGGGAGGGGCCAGTGGGAGGGGCCAGTGGGAGGGGGTGGTGACCTTTATTCTCTGTGATCGCTGCACGACCATAGACTGTCTGCACGCCACCTCTACCATCTCCGTGCTCTAATCAACCTGCTGCTGCATGTTTCCTGTTCTCCTCTTTAGTTCAGACTCAGATTCATTGATAGAAACACAAATATTCTCATTAGAGGTTCATGTGAGTCCACAACATCCGGTTGGTGACACCGCCACGTCCGCTCGCTCTCATTGGCAGCTGAGGGTTTTCAGTCAGAGACAGAACAACCTGGATCCAGATCAGAGAGACTCAGACTCGATGTGGAGCCGGAAAACAATCGTTTGAAACGATAAACGTTGTGCCACGCCCCCGATCGGGCCACGCCCACTGACCACTGAAGGAGGAAAATCCGGCCTATCAGAGTCTCGTGTGCAGCCAGCTTTAAAGACTCACGACCCCCATTTTGGGAGCCACTGTACTAATCGATGTATTAAACAGTGACGTCATCATTGAGAGGTGATGAGAGGGGTTAAAGGTTATAACATGACCTCTTCATGTAGGGGTCAAAGTTCACAGTTTAACCGGAACCGTTAAACATCCCAACACGAACCGTAACCAAATCTTTCACATCAGACTGAAGGTCTGAAGATAAACACATTAAAACATTAAAACATTAAAAACGAAGAAGAAACACCGAATAACCGGGAACAGTGTGTCTCTGTTATCGTAGCTCTTTGCTAGCTGCTGCCTCGGGGAAACACTTTTTTCTATCATTAAAAATCATTAAAAACACATCGTTTCCGGTTTAAATGGAGGCTAAATCACACACAAGAGGTGCGTGAAGCTTCCGTCGACATGTCAGCAGGATTATTGTCGAAGTGAAGAGAAGAGAAAGTAACTAAAACACAACTTACTCCGAGGAAATAAAGGCGATAACAACCGAGATGATGCGCCCGTCTTCTTCTTCGGTGCGTAGTGACGTACAGCGCAGCGCTCAGTGCTGCCACCAGCGGCCGAAAGATGAACGACAGGACAAATCTGACAATCACAAATACTAGAATATGTCCCCTCCCCTTTAGAGTCCATGCTCACTCAGGTCACCATGTGGTGGACTCTGAAGCTTCAGTGTTTATCCAGCTCTGCATGGGTCTGTAAACCTTTCTGTGTTCTAACCTCTCTCCATTTTTCAAAAGCATCTCCAATATTGATCCTAGTTTGAGCACGTTTCTGCTCGTGGAGCTTATTAGAAACATGCAGAGGCTTTTTAGGTCGGGTACAATCACTTCTATCTGAACCACTTCTCTTGCCTGCTTCCATCACTGCAACACCTGTTGACCTGATAACTGCTCTCATATCTGACAAACCGAGGGGCGTCCAAAACGGCCGTGTAGGGGGGTGGGGGGGGGGGGGGGTGGGTCTTAAAAGCGCCTACCTTCTCTGGTCCAAACAAATCCAGATCATTCAGGAGCAGAATCTAAAGTTAGAAGGAGGACATACTGGCTGCTGCATTGTTGTCAGAGAAGCCAGCACTTCAACATGTTTCCTTAATGATCAGATAGTAAGATACCTTTATCATCTCACTCAGTAGATATATGTTGATGGTTACCATGGTTACAGTAATGATGTGACTCCACGTTGACACAGGGGTAAGAATAACACACATTTATTAAACACTCTTCCTCCTCCTCTCTACTGCTTCTTCTTCACCACGTGGGCACAGTCATATTTCCCTCGCACCACTTTGAGTTTGACTCCGGGCAGATCCTGCGTCCTCCCGCCCTCCACCAGCACCACATTGTGCTCCTGCAGGTTGTGTCCCTCGCCGGGGATGAACACCACCGCCTCCTTCCCGTTGGACAGACGCACTCGAGCACACTTCCTGTTCGCAGAGTTGGGCTTCTTAGGTTTTCTGATCATGGTCTTCAGGACCAACGCCTTCAGCTGGGGGCGTCCGAACGTGGCGCCGAGGGATTTAGGGGGCTGTTTGGGTTTCCCCTGCCGGTGCATCTGGTTCAGGGTGGCCATCGTCCTGGAGAGGAGGGGCGCCGTCCAGGCTGAGGCATGCTGGGAGGCTGCAGAGAGGAAAAAGGATTAAATAATCCAACTGTAATCCACCTAGATACTACAAATCCCATGAGCCTCGGCTGCTGCTGCCTGGAGAGGAGTAACCAAGCGGCAACCTCCGGTGTTAAAAAATAAAAAATGAAGCGGATCATGAAGTGCAAAATGTAAAATTCTGGTATCAGGAGAACCCCCCCCCCCCCCCCCCGCCCGCTCTGCACATGCTCAGTGCGTATGAACAGGTGACAGGTGTTCAAACTGACCTTCTAACAGAGACGTCAGCAGCGGCCTCAGGCTCCACAAAGAAGACATCTCTGAAACAGAAACAACATATTAAAGACTACAAACATCATTACGTTTACTTTAAACACAGACGCTAATGTACTCGTGTTGTTATGACAAAGATGAACGCCAAAATGAAAAGGCGGCCCCCAGAAATGACTCTATAACCAGTCGTGTAGTTTCTGTAGTCCTTAAAGAGACAAAAGTCCAACTTGGAGGTTTGCTCTTTCACATCAAATCTCGACAGCAGTGTTCCAACACTAACTCCACTTCCTGTTTGTTTCTTTGGTTTTCAAAACATCAACACATGCTGTGAGAGGGAGTTCTGTCAGGGAGCTTCCTGCTGTCACTGCTGTGGGGTACCGTTTGTCAGCCCTCGAGGCCCCCCCTACTGGGCTGGGGCCCCAGTAGCCTGACTTGCCTGTTGACAATCATCACCTCTGTACACAGCTGTTGTGTGAACTCTGAACTCTCAGATTCTGTAGAGTATGGACAGGAGATGCTACATGCTAAAGGCGACATGTAGCTGTTCTTACATTTATTATAATTAAACATTGATTTTAAAGAACATCTTAATCGTAACGTTAGTCACAAGCAACATAGCTAAGCTAACATTAGCTTCCTAGCGGTGTTGCGGTTTAAAAGGTGACCGTGTTAACTGGAGACAACAGACATTAAAGACAGAAAGTGAACTAACATGTCTCTTCTTATAATCCCATTAAATCAGCAAATATTAATGTTAGCACCGGAAACGTTCAGTATTCAACAGTCACGACCACCACGCTGAAAGTCACCAGTTAACACGGTCACACTTTACACCGTTACACCTGAGTTTATCAAGTGTTTCATGTCTCTACGTACCGGATCAGAGTCCCGGATGAACAGCCGCTGTCAGATAAAAAACAAACTGTAATTCAGACTTTAGAATCTGTTTTTATCGCATAATGATTTAAAAATCACCCAAGGTCTTCACAGGACAGCACGAGCACCGGAAAGTCGTGGGCGTTCTTCTTCGTTGGTGTTTACCAGCAGTTGGCAACCAGCTCAGAGGCGCATTACCGCCACCTACTGGACCGGAGTGTTGAGAGAGATAAACAGCCCTCTAGATTATTTTACAATTAATCCCAAAAGTTTAAACACATCTCTACATTTTGACTTTATTCTCAAAGTGCACAATAGAAAAAAACTCTTCCTCTTCTCATATCGTATCACTACTGCTGCCCACAGACTGAACTACTGCCGCCTGCTGCCCACAAACTGAACTACTGCTGCCTGCTGCCCACAGACTGAACTACTGCTGCCTGCTGCCCACAGACTGAACTACTGCCGCCTGCTGCCCACAGACTGAACTACTGCTGCCTGCTGCCCACAGACTGAACTACTGCTGCCTGCTGCCCACAGACTGAACTACTGCTGCCTGCTGCCCACAGACTGAACTACTGCCGCCTGCTGCCCACAGACTGAACTACTGCCGCCTGCTGCCCACAGACTGAACTACTGCTGCCCACAGACTGAACTACTGCTGCCTGCTGCCCACAGACTGAACTACTGCTGCCTGCTGACTGAACTACTGCTGCCTGCTGCCCACAGACTGAACTACTGCCGCCTGCTGCCCACAGACTGAACTACTGCTGCCTGCTGCCCACTGACTGAACTACTGCTGCCCACTGACTGAACTACTGCTGCCCACTGACTGAACTACTGCCGCTCACAGACTGAACTACTGCCGCCTGCTGCCCACAGACTGAACTACTGCCGCCTGCTGTCCACTGACTGAACTACTGCTGCTCACAGACTGAACTACTGCCGCCTGCTGCCCACAGACTGAACTACTGCTGCCCACTGACTGAACTACTGCTGCTCACAGACTGAACTACTGCTGCTCACAGACTGAACTACTGCTGCCCACAGACTGAACTACTGCTGCCCACAGACTGAACTACTGCTGCCCACTGACTGAACTACTGCTGCCCACTGACTGAACTACTACTGCTGCCCACAGACTGAACTACTGCTGCCCACAGACTGAACTACTGCTGCCCACAGACTGAACTACTGCTGCCCACAGACTGAACTACTGCTGCCTGCTGACTGAACTACTGCTGCCCACAGACTGAACTACTGCTGACTGAACTACTGCTGCCCACTGACTGAACTACTGCCGCCTGCTGCCCACTGACTAAACTACTGCCGCCCACTGACTGAACTACTGCTGCTCACAGACTGAACTACTGCTGCCCACAGACTGAACTACTGCTGCCCACTGACTGAACTACTGCCGCCTGCTGCCCACAGACTGAACTACTGCTGCCCACTGACTGAACTACTGCTGCCCACTGACTGAACTACTGCTGCCCACTGACTGAACTACTGCTGCTCACAGACTGAACTACTGCTGCCCACAGACTGAACTACTGCTGCTCACAGACTGAACTACTGCTGCCCACTGACTGAACTACTGCCGCCTGCTGCCCACAGACTGAACTACTGCTGCCCACTGACTGAACTACTGCCGCCTGCTGCCCACAGACTGAACTACTGCTGCCCACTGACTGAACTACTGCTGCTCACAGACTGAACTACTGCTGCTCACAGACTGAACTACTGCCGCCTGCTGCCCACAGACTGAACTACTGCTGCCCACAGACTGAACTACTGCCGCCTGCTGCCCACAGACTGAACTACTGCCGCCCACTGACTGAACTACTGCTGCTCACAGACTGAACTACTGCTGCCCACAGACTGAACTACTGCCGCCTGCTGCCCACAGACTGAACTACTGCCGCCTGCTGCCCACAGACTGAACTACTGCCGCCCACTGACTGAACTACTGCTGCTCACAGACTGAACTACTGCTGCCCACAGACTGAACTACTGCCGCTCACAGACTGAACTACTGCCGCCTGCTGCCCACAGACTGAACTACTGCCGCCTGCTGCCCACAGACTGAACTACTGCTGCCCACTGACTGAACTACTGCTGCCCACAGACTGAACTACTGCTGCCCACTGACTGAACTACTGCTGCCCACTGACTGAACTACTGCTGCCCACAGACTGAACTACTGCTGCCCACTGACTGAACTACTGCTGCCCACTGACTGAACTACTGCTGCCCACTGACTGAACTACTACTGCCGCTCACAGACTGAACTACTGCTGCCCACTGACTGAACTACTGCTTCCCACTGACTGAACTACTGCTACCCACTGACTGAACTACTGCTGCCCACTGACTGAACTACTGCTGCCCACTGACTGAACTACTGCTACCCACTGACTGAACTACTGCTGCCCACTGACTGAACTACTGCTGCCCACTGACTGAACTACTGCTTCCCACTGACTGAACTACTGCTACCCACTGACTGAACTACTGCTGCCCACTGACTGAACTACTGCTTCCCACTGACTGAACTACTGCTACCCACAGACTGAACTACTGCTGCCCACTGACTGAACTACTGCTGCCCACTGACTGAACTACTACTGCCTGCTGACTGAACTACTGCCGCTCACAGACTGAACTACTGCTGCCTGCTGACTGAACTACTGCTGCTCACAGACTGAACTACTGCTGCCCACAGACTGAACTACTGCTGCTCACTGACTGAACTACTGCTGCCCACTGACTGAACTACTGCTGCTCACTGACTGAACTACTGCTGCCCACTGACTGAACTACTGCTGCCCACAGACTGAACTACTGCTGCCTGCTGACTGAACTACTGCTGCCCACTGACTGAACTACTGCTGCCCACAGACTGAACTACTGCTGCCTGCTGCCCACAGACTGAACTACTGCTGCCCACAGACTGAACTACTGCTGCCTGCTGACTGAACTACTGCCGCCCACTGACTGAACTACTGCTGCCCACAGACTGAACTACTGCTGCCCACAGACTGAACTACTGCTGCCCACTGACTGAACTACTGCTGCCCACAGACTGAACTACTGCTGCCCACTGACTGAACTACTGCTGCCTGCTGACTGAACTACTGCTGCCCACTGACTGAACTACTGCCTGCTGACTGAACTACTGCTACCCACTGACTGAACTACTGCTGCCTGCTGACTGAACTACTGCTGCCCACTGACTGAACTACTGCCCGCTGACTGAACTACTGCTGCCCACTGACTGAACTACTGCTGCCCACTGACTGAACTACTGCTGCCCACTGACTGAACTACTGCTACCCACTGACTGAACTACTGCTGCCCACTGACTGAACTACTGCTGCCCACTGACTGAACTACTGCTGCCCGCTGACTGAACTACTGCTACCCACTGACTGAACTACTGCTGCCCGCTGACTGAACTACTGCTGCCCACTGACTGAACTACTGCTGTCCACTGACTGAACTACTGCTGCCCGCTGACTGAACTACTGCTGCCCACTGACTGAACTACTGCTGTCCGCTGACTGAACTACTGCTGCCCGCTGACTGAACTACTGCTGCCCACTGACTGAACTACTGCTGTCCACTGACTGAACTACTGCTGCCCACTGACTGAACTACTGCTGCCTGCTGACTGAACTACTGCTGTCCACTGACTGAACTGCTGCTGTCCACTGACTGAACTACTGCTGCCTGCTGACTGAACTACTGCTGCCTGCTGACTGAACTACTGCTGCTCACAGACTGAACTACTGCTGCCTGCTGACTGAACTACTGCTGCTCACAGACTGAACTATTACTGCCCACTGACTGAACTACTGCTGTCCACTGACTGAACTACTGCTGCCTGCTGACTGAACTACTGCTGCCCACTGACTGAACTACTGCTGCCCACAGACTGAACTACTGCTGCCCACAGACTGAACTACTGCCGCCTGCTGCCCACAGACTGAACTACTGCTGCCCACTGACTGAACTACTGCCGCTCACAGACTGAACTACTGCCGCCTGCTGCCCACAGACTGAACTACTGCCGCCTGCTGTCCACTGACTGAACTACTGCTGACTGAACTACTGCTGCCCACTGACTGAACTACTGCCGCCTGCTGCCCACTGACTGAACTACTGCTGCTCACAGACTGAACTACTGCTGCCCACAGACTGAACTACTGCTGCCCACTGACTGAACTACTGCTGCCTCCTGCTCACAGACTGAACTACTGCTGCCCACTGACTGAACTACTGCTGCCCACTGACTGAACTACTGCCTGCTGACTGAACTACTGCTACCCACTGACTGAACTACTGCTGCCTGCTGACTGACCTACTGCCGCCCACAGACTGAACTACTGCTGCCCACTGACTGAACTACTGCTGCCTGCTGACTGAACTACTGCTGCCCACTGACTGAACTACTGCCTGCTGACTGAACTACTGCTACCCACTGACTGAACTACTGCTGCCCGCTGACTGAACTACTGCTGCCCACTGACTGAACTACTGCTGTCCACTGACTGAACTACTGCTGCCCACTGACTGAACTACTGCTGCCCACTGACTGAACTACTGCTGTCCACTGACTGAACTACTGCTGTCCACTGACTGAACTACTGCTGCCTGCTGACTGAACTACTGCCGCCTGCCGCCCACTGACTGAACTACTGCTGCTCACAGACTGAACTACTGCTGCCCACAGACTGAACTACTGCTGCCCACTGACTGAACTACTGCTGCCTCCTGCTCACAGACTGAACTACTGCTGCCCACTGACTGAACTACTGCTGCCCACAGACTGAAGTACTGCTGCCCACTGACTGAACTACTGCTGCCTGCTGACTGAACTACTGCTGCTCACAGACTGAACTACTGCTGCCCACTGACTGAACTACTGCCGCCCGCTGACTGAACTACTGCTGCCCACTGACTGAACTACTGCTGCCCACTGACTGAACTACTGCTGCCCACTGACTGAACTACTGCTGCCCACTGACTGAACTACTGCTGCCCACTGACTGAACTACTGCTGCCCGCTGACTGAACTACTGCTGCCCACAGACTGAACTACTGCTGCCCACTGACTGAACTACTGCTGCCCACTGACTGAACTACTGCTGCCCACAGACTGAACTACTGCTGCCCGCTGACTAAACTACTGCTGCCCACTGACTGAACTACTGCTGCCCACAGACTGAACTACTGCTGCCTGCTGACTAAACTACTGCAGCCCACTGACTGAACTACTGCTGCCCACAGACTGAACTACTGCTGCCTGCTGACTAAACTACTGCAGCCCACTGACTGAACTACTGCTGCCCACAGACTGAACTACTGCTGCCTGCTGACTAAACTACTGCTGCCCACTGACTGAACTACTGCTGCCTGCTGACTGAACTACTGCTGCCCACTGACTGAACTACTGCTGCCTGCTGACTGAACTACTGCTGCCCACTGACTGAACTACTGCTGCCCACTGACTGAACTACTGCTGCCCACTGACTGAACTACTGCTGTCCACTGACTGAACTACTGCTGCCCACTGACTGAACTACTGCTGTCCACTGACTGAACTACTGCTGCCTGCTGCCCACTGACTGAACTACTGCTGCCTGCTGCCCTAAGACTGAACTACTGCTGCCCACTGACTGAACTACTGCTGCCTGCTGCCCTAAGACTGACCTACTGCTTCCCACTGACTGAACTACTGCTGCCCACTGATTTAACTACTGCTGCCCATTGACTGAACTACTGCTGCCCACTGACTGAACTACTGCTGCCTGCTGCCCTAAGACTGAACTACTGCTGCCTGCTGACTGAACTACTGCTGCCTGCTGCCCTAAGACTGAACTACTGCTGCCCACTGACTGAACTACTGCTGCCTGCTGCCCACTGACTGAACTACTGCTGCCTGCTGCCCTAAGACTGAACTACTGCTGCCCACTGACTGAACTACTGCTGCCTGCTGCCCTAAGACTGAACTACTGCTGCCCACAGACTGAACTACTGCTGCCCAGTGACTGAACTACTGCTGCCCAGTGACTGAACTACTGCTGCCTGCTGACTGAACTACTGCTGCCCACTGAATGAACTACTGCTGCCCACTGACTGAACTACTGCCCACAGACTGAACTACTGCCTGCTGACTGAACTACTGCTGCCTGCTGCCCACAGACTGAACTACTGCCGCCTGCTGCCCTAAGACTGAACTACTGCTGCCCACAGACTGAACTACTGCTGCCCACTGACTGAACTACTGCTGCCCACTGACTGAACTACTGCTGCCCACAGACTGAACTACTGCTGCCCACAGACTGAACTACTGCCTGCTGACTGAACTACTGCTGCCTGCTGACTGAACTACTACTGCCCACAGACTGAACTACTGCCGCCTGCTGCCCTAAGACTGAACTACTGCTGCCCACAGACTGAACTACTGCTGCCCACTGACTGAACTACTGCTGCCCACTGACTGAACTACTGCCCACAGACTGAACTACTGCCTGCTGACTGAACTACTGCTGCCCACAGACTGAACTACTGCTGCCTGCTGACTGAACTACTGCCCACAGACTGAACTACTGCCTGCTGACTGAACTACTGCTGCCCACTGACTGAACTACTGCTGCCCACTGACTGAACTACTGCCCACAGACTGAACTACTGCCTGCTGACTGAACTACTGCTGCCCACAGACTGAACTACTGCTGCTCACTGACTGAACTACTGCTGCCCACTGACTGAACTACTGCTGCCTGCTGACTGAACTACTGCTGCCTGCTGCCCACAGACTGAACTACTGCTGCCCACTGACTGAACTACTGCTGCTCACTGACTGAACTACTGCTGCCTGCTGACTGAACTACTACTGCCCACAGACCATAATCCTGTTCTGTAAATTTTACAGTTTGTTGCAAAAATGCTTCCAGATTTGATCTAATGCAAACACACTCACACACACACACACACACACACACACACACACACACACACACACACACACACACACACACACACACACAGATCTGCTGAAGCAAGTGTTGTAATTATTTGGCTGTGATTATTCTCTCCTGCTCTTTAGCACCGTGTTGGAACATCAAGTCTCAATCAGGCATCAGGTTTTATTAGTGTCATCATATAACATCAGATCAGTCATCAGATAAACTGACAGCTGTGAAACTAAACCTTGAAATAATAAGAAAGATAAACATGGGAAAGTACAGACTTCACACTAAGCTCAGTCTGTAAAGTGACCTGTGAAAAACGTGCAGTAAGGTGTATTCATTGAGTGTGTCAGCTTTTTTAACGGGACTTCAGAGCCGCTATCAGTCGGTCCACTGATCAGGATCCTGATAAGGATTCATCAGAGCTGAAGGTTTCGTCCTTCACCCGCAGTCAGCTGATCTCAATCAGAGAAACACAAGTTACACATTAAACCAGGAGGCAGCTGCAGGTGTGCAGACAGGTGAGCTGCAGTCAGTCAGTCAGTCAGTCAGGTGAAGGTGAAGATGAAGCTGGAGCAGTTCCTGGTCGTCACTGCAGTGATCTGCGCCGCCGCCAAACCTCTAAACGAGGCGGCACCGAGGAACAAACTGCTGCTCATCTCTTTTGACGGCTTCAGGTGGGACTACGACCAGGATGTGGACACGCCGCACCTGGACCAGCTGGTACTGGACGGAGTCAAGGCCAAGTACATAACCCCCCCGATGCTGACCATGACCTCCCCGTCCCACTTCACCACCATCACAGGTAGCAACATTATCTTTAGTAATGACGTTTTTATAGGTTTTAATGACTAAAAGTTTGTGGCCGATACTCAAGGTTATGACTGAATTGTACGATTTCCCTCGCCTTTGCTCAACTGCGATTCTAATCCCGTTGAGAATTCTGTAAGGAACCTGATTCGTCAACAGAGCTGTCAATCATGATGTCACATTTGTTCTTCTTTATCAAATAATTCAAACCTAAGAGCCCTCGCACAGAAATCCAGAGTCCAGGTTTGAGGCAACATTTATTTGAAGTTTAACTTATCTTTATAGTTGGACCTGTGTCCCATCTGGTAACATGGAGGAGGCGGGCTTTAAGACCTATACTGCAACCAGTCAGTAGGGGGAGCTCTAAATCGCCTGGCTTCCCTCCCAGGCGGCTGTAGCTCTGTCCATCTGAATATAAAGTCTGTTGGTCAGAACCTCTTCCCGCCTTGTTTCCTGTACATTAGGCAGATGGGTGGAGGATCACGAGGTCGTCCACAACATGATGTACAACGCCACGACGAACCAAAAAGTTTCTCACAAAGAGACGCTGACACGATCGGAGTGGTGGGACAACGGAGTTCTGCCGTTGTGGATCACAGCTCAGAACCAGGTGAGTCGACGATAATGACTAATTTTAATGTTTGTAACGCCAACAAAGTTAAAATGGAAGGCAAGACTTGTTTCAGGTTTATAATTAAAACTTAATCTTGTTTTGGAAACAATCTGACACAGGACTACTTCATGGGTAAGTATTTACTCAAGTGTTCAAACATCAGTCTGAGTTTAAATAAAGATACTTTTCATTGAGTTGATGGAAGATATAAAAAATTAGACTGGTAACACACTAGACGATTTTCAGGCCCCTAAAACCGAGGTGAGACTCGTAAACGGGATACTCAAGTCCAAGTAAACAGACTTGACTTCTGTGCATACAGACAAATCAATAGAGTCACCTGTTGATGTTCATTAGTATGAGTTCAGGTGTAAGGCATTTGTGTTTTGGTTTATTTTCTTTTTAAGATCAAAAGTCTACATCAACATTTTACAATAGTAGATAGAAAACAAAAGGGGACCAAGGAAGGAGCCCTGAGGTACTCCCAAAGATTTTGTTTCACCGTCACTGTCCTAAAAGCATTTTTAATGGTCTCAGCGAGGAGTTTTTTAACGACCCTTTCAACAGCAGCAGACACAGTTTAAAACTTGCCGATGAAGATAGTGAAGCATTTCGATGCCTAGGGGTCAGATATTCCTCCCGGGACGCGGCGGAGACCAAAAACAGAGCTAATACTGGAGACCAAAAATCACGATGTTCCTTCCTCAATCCTCAGCTTGTGATGTAAAACTGCACATGATTTATCTTTGCCTCTTGTTTCCTCAGGGTCTGAAAACCGGCTCCTTCTACTTCCCAGGAGGCGGAGCCAACTACAGCGGCCAGGCGGTCTACAGGTCACTGTCGGAGGAGTCCGGCCACCCAGACGACAACGAGACCGAGTGGCGTCAGAACATCGACGAGGTGATGAGCTGGTTCTCTGAGGAGGACTTCCACCTGGTGACGCTGTACTACGGTGAGCCGGACAACGTGGGGCACGCCAAGGGGCCGGACCACCCCGACAGGAAGAAGATCATCATGCAGATCGACCGCATCATCGGGTACCTGAGGGAGGCTATCATTCGCCATGACCTGAGCGACACTCTGAATGTCATCATCTCCTCTGACCACGGCATGACGACCGTCAAGAAGCGACCGCAGGTGGACGAGATCATACTCAACAAATACCTCAATCTGATCCAGCACGCCAGCTTCGAGATCCTTGACTACGGGGGTTTTGGTATCTTGACGCCGCGGCCGGGGAAGGAGCAGGTGGTGTTCGACGCCCTGTCCAAAGCGCCCAATCTGACAGTGTGGAAAAAGGACGAGTTTCCTGAGAGCTTCCATCTCGCCAAAAGTAAACGGCTGCCTCCCATCGTGGTCGTCGCAGATCTGGGATTCAACTTGAACTCTGTGAGTGTTTTTTTAGATCAGACGTTGAATCCTTACAGGTTTTTGTTGTTTACTTTAATAAATATTTAGTTTCAGTTTGATTCTTTATGATAGAAACTTTCCTGTTGACCAAATGTAATTCTAACTGAGTCAACAGAAGAGACATGAAGCTTCATTTAACAGACTCCAGAGACCGTAGTGTTGTAGTACTCGAAATCCAAGCTCGGTCTTGAGACCACTTGTTGGAGGTCTTGTCTCAGAATCAAAAGCATTTTGTATCGGCCTCAGACTGGGCAGACTCTGGATTTTAAATCAAGACCACCACCGATTGGCTATTTTTCCTACAATTCTACAATTCAGTTAGCAGACTCTTTTCTCCAAAGTGACGTACATCAGAGAGTAAGAACAACACAAGCAAGGATCTAGAAAAAAGGGAACAATGTCAGTAAGAGCAAACGATCAGCTTTGAGTCTGATTGGACACACAGGTGCTGACAGGAAGTGACCAGAGGCAAAGCACAACATTGAGGGCAGTTCTTGAGAGCTCTAATCAGTATAGAAACCATCTTATAAGTCGTCGTTATCAAACAAAAACCATCGTCATTACCATCATCATCATCAATAATATGGAGACCATCATCATTAAGTTAGTAGGTATTCATGAAAGAGCTGGGTCTTTAGCTTTTTCTTAAAGGTGCAGAGGGACTCTGCAGATCACATGGAGTTTGGAAGTTCATTCCACCACCGGGGGGCGACAGAGGAGAAGAGTCTAGTCAGAGACTTAGGACCCTGTTGTGAAGGTTGGATCAGACGCCTTTCATTGGCAGAGCGTAGTGGGGGGGGGGGAGAACTGTAGACCTGGATCAGTTTAGGTAAGGAGGAGACATTTTTGTCGCTGTTTTGTAAGCAACATTTTTCCATGACATTACTGTGATTAGAAGGAAAACGCCTCTTTCTAAAACAACGAATAACCTCGATTCATTCATAATTTGATTTTTGTGACATGCCCCCCTGCACCCAAGATGATGATTTTCCAGTGATATTTTTGGTCTTGTCTTTGTTTGCCCTGCCTTGGTCTTGCCTCGGTCTAGTAGCACTCTGGGCTTGGGTTTGTCTTGGTCTCGGTTAGTGTGGTCTTGACTACAACTCTACATGACAGACACCCGAACCGTTAAACTGTGTGTACATTGTGCACTGATTTCAGGCCAATTTACACCAGATTATTGTGTCTCACTCCTCAAACCAGATTATCATTATATCATCATCAATCAGTTGTGGTCATAAATTGTAGGCTTTGCCACTTAAACCACCTGACTGACATTTCCTAAATCTTTTTTTCCCCTTCAGAGATTCATCGTCTACATCAACAAGGGAGATCACGGCTATCACAACGGGGAGATGGACATGAAGACCATCTTCAGGGCCTTCGGTCCAGACTTTAAGAAGAACTTTGTGTCCGAGCCGTTTGACAGCATCCACATTTACCCTCTGATGTGTAAACTGCTGCAGATCAAACCTGAAGCACACAACGGATCACTGAGCGTCACAGAGGACTTTCTGCTGCACAGCGGTGAGTCTTTACTATGTTGTCTTCTTAAAGGTCCAATCAGTGAGATGTGTAGAGAGTGAGATGATAAAGGACCAATCAGTGAGCTGTGTAGAGAGTGAGATGATAAAGGATCAATCAGTGAGCTGTGTAGAGAGTGAGATGATAAAGGTATCTTACTATCTGATCATTAAGGAAACATGTTGAAGTGCTGGCTTCTCTGACAACAATGCAGCAGCCAGTATGTCCTCCTTCTAACTTTAGATTCTGCTCCTGAATGCTCTGGATTTGTTTGGACCAGAGAAGGTAGGCGCTTTTAAGACACCCCCCCCCCCCCCCCCCCCCCCACACGGCCGTTTTGGACGCCCCTCGGTTTGTCAGATATGACAGCAGTTATCAGGTCAACAGGTGTTGCAGCGATGGAAGCGGGCAAGAGAAGTGATTCAGATAGAAGTGATTGTACCCGACCTAAAAAGCCTCTGCATGTTTCTAATAAGCTCCACGAGCAGAAACGTGCTCAAACTAGGATCAATATTGGAGATGCTTTTGAAAAATGGAGAGAGGTTAGAACACAGAAAGGTTTACAGACCCATGCAGAGCTGGATAAACACTGAAGCTTCAGAGTCCACCACATGGTGACCTGTGTGAG